>NW_013670923.1:61411-68889 GCF_000517525.1 Limulus polyphemus | reverse complement strand
GTTATTAAGGATGAATTTGACAGGACTTCATTTTTTCTAAGATCATGGAGTATATGGGAATTTACAAAACTAAAGTATTATTTAACATAAAAATTAAATTATTCACGTATACAAAACTTAACTGTAAATCAAACATCGGAAACTTCACCTATGACATTAAAAGTATTAAGACACTTTTTTAACTCAATTAATATCTGCATATTTTTCTTAGTTTTTAACCAAACATAGGCAGATTTAAGCTGCTTGTATTTGCCAGCAGTTGGAACTTGACAGCCACCATCATCCAAACATACTCTGAACATGTCACTTGGCACAGGCTAAGTAGAGAATTTGTTTTTACATGTCGTTCATAAACAAGTCTATATACAGTTTAAACTACCTTACAACTAAACAGCTATAATATAATACGTTTTTCTGGATTTTTAATTCCCTCCAGTCAATGTGACCAAATAGGTTATCTAACTGTATTCATTTGAGTAAACAATTATAGATCTATAGAAAACACAAAAAGAATTTTTTTTTTCTTTCATGCTGAAAACAATTTCAGAAAAATGTCCAAATGTAAGTTTATCTACGGTCCAACAACTGTAACAACCCGTACTGGTGTTAAATTTTGCTTGAAACGGCCAATATGTTGTGATCCAGTGATCAGAGGAAAATTATTATGTTCCCGATTGTAGCTTCAGGCCAATGAGCAAACATAATCAACAAATATATACCTAAGCCAACAACAGCAAAGTGACCAACAAGCTAGCATGCAAACACACTGACAGAATCTGCCTGTTTCTGGTAAGCTTTGGAAGACTGGTATCACAAACTTACTTGACATTCATCAAGATTTAAAACTCCCTTCAGTACTTTCTTAACTCCAGACAAATTGACAGCTTTGGATACATGAGGACAACATTTTCCTGCAAAAGAAAAACAACAACATACATGTTAAGATAGCTATTTGTTTTGTTTTTTTGGTTGACTGTTTTCAAAATAATGTTTTTAAATATTCGTAGACCCAGTTTCAAATTTCACCAAGTGAATGTCTCTTTTTATTTGTTTTTTCATAGAAAAAAATTTATTTGAAACAAATTACAAAGAAAAACAATTGTTTAACAATTAAACTGTTTGGTATAGAATAATTTCTTTTGGCGCTAGCATTTTTTGATCAGAGAGGTCATCCAAAAGCAGTTAAAAGTATGAGAGATTAACTTCAGTTCTCAAAAAATATAGAATCAACAAGGTTAGAATGCTCAAAGGTACAACACATCTACCATTTATGAAACTACGGCTTATAAGCTACTCAACTGACTAAACGAATTATCATTGCACATGATTTATAACCTACAAGTCACAAATACGAAGACAAACTTCTACAGTCCGTAAACGTTCTAAATTTGTACAAACATATAGCTATAGAATCACAATTCACTATCAAGTCAGCACAAGTCACCTTGACTTACAGACTTTATGTCATGTGCGATCACAAAAGTTGCATGCCTAAGGTAATCAGGCACTTACTTGCGATTGGAGGGTTTCACGATTTCTAAGGTTTCGTATTTTTGTTCCACGTTTACCATTTCATGAACTACAGATACTACATTATATAATCCACTGCTGAAAAAAATTGCACAAGACACTTTCCAAACTTAGTTTATACCACTACTTAGAATAATCCCCTAACAGTTAACTTTTCTAAACAACCTCCAATATACAATCATCGTACGCAGCTTGTATCAATAAGACAAAAGGATTGAAGTACCAGTTTTCAACAACATTTATTTCTTATTAAAAATACTTTCGTCTAATATTTCCATGCTTCAAAAATGCATCACCAAAGTGTAATATTATGATTTGCAAAATATGCTTCAGTTTTGACAGGATAATAGGATTTTTTTTTTACAAAATATGCTACGAAATGTGAAAACTTCTCAATAAAACTATCTTTTTTATTAAACCATATTAAAATGTGATAAGAAAGATACTATTTATATGAAGTATTATTAAATAATAACTTACAATCAGAGTAAGCTATGCCAAGCCATCAGTACAGCTAATGAATAATACATATCTCATGTATCTACTTATAAATATTAGAATGCATTGTTTCACCAGCTGCTTACCCTCGACGCTAATGATATTTGTGGCCATAAACCCAATAACGTCTCATGAAGTTCAGCTAGCTCACGAGGTTTGGGCTATCCCTAAATACAAATTCTGAGCTAACAATACAAAATATTTTTAGAATAAAAGTATAATAATGAACGACAAATTGAAATAACATAAATAATTTCAATACAGTAACTACTACAGCTAATATTATAAATTAAAAGAATAATAATTAAACAAAATAGCATACCTTACTTAGCAAACCCGCTAACACTGGTTCCTGTTTTGAACCATAGTTGTTATGCTGACTAATACATGTCTCATACGATTCATAGGATTGAGATAACATTAGTGAATGTTACGAAAATTATTCAGCTGTAGAATATTATGTTCAAACTTGATAAAAAGGTGTAAACTATCTCATTTCAATCAAGTACGATGTATGTTAATAACTCAGCTCCAAACAGCAAAATACTATTAAAAGCAAAAGAAATATTCATGAGAATGCATAATTCCTGCTCTCCTGATTCTGGATAATGTATCTGTCTGAAGGATAACAGAAGCCAGAAAACTACACACTAAAGAACGTGATCAACTGTTTTTCACTTATTTCAAGTATCACCCAAAACTTTTTTTATCAAATATACTCTGCATCTTTTTATGTTTTTTCTTGTAAACAAACAGAAATGTGTACGATTATAATATTTCATTCTGAATTTTTAATATACCGTATTGCCCCTATTTAATGCCCCCTCAAATCCCCCCCCCCCCCAGTATTGTTTATAAAGCTTACCTCGTGGGACAGCAATAGTAATCTAACATATAATCCACTTTTATTAGTATAATTTTGATTTGAAAAAAAAAAAAACACGACACACACACACACTTACTAGCATTGAAATCAACAAATCACATGTGAAAAATAGAATCCAGAACTGCACAAACACTATAATTAGCCCCCCCCCCCTGCAGTTTGCAATGCCCATGAGGGTGTTAATTAGGGGCAATACAGTAGTTGTGTAATTGTTGTCAAATTCTAGTGTTGTAAGATCTTTGGGTTAATCAGTATATTTACACAGATCAAAAGTGTACTTTTTTCTATTACTCTGGACATTACAAGTTCCCCTTGTGAACAAATTTGCAGATTTGGGTTCCATCTGGCCCCACTTTTCATTTCTTTAAAAGAATAATTCTAATTTTAAAGCCCCCAAGAGCTCTAGTTCCCACTTAAAATTCATATTCCAGTCAAACATCATCAAATTGTGGGCAACAAGTGGGTTTTGGGCCCTATAAACTAACTGGTATAGCTCAGGGCCTTGACCTAGAAATACAATAAACCATTAAAATTTACATCTTTAAGCTCTGATAACTGCTTTTCATATGTTGATAACATTTAATCATTTCCTGACGATGAAACTAACAGGTCAAGAATCAGACTTATTAATTGTGGAGACAGTTAATATTTAGAAACTTTAAATAATAACTGTCAAACACGTGGAATGAAAAACACAAGTCCAAGTAAAGTTTCTGAATGCTTAAAAGCAGTAAAAAAGTAACAAACTAAGAAAAAGAGAAGGGAAAAACCTTCTGAAAGTGGAGCACATGAAAATTAAATTAAAAAAAGTTTTTTAGGCAAAAAATGAAATTCAAAGAGTCAAACACCCAAGAGTATGTTGAAATGACGTTTTCTCACGAGTGATGATATCTGCGATCCTACCAAGTTCGTGATTACTTCTGGGGAAAAAGTGTGATTTATTTTGCAACGCTCCTTACAAAAAGAAAGAAAAACATTAATTGTACACACACTTTTGTAAAATAAAGCTATTCAAAATTTCAGTAAGATTCACTATCATATTAAGTCTAGAAATAATGATCAATGACAAATATAATGTTCAGAATGAAATGTTTTACTATACTGCTTTTAGAAAAAAATTTCTAATAAACTTATACTATGTAAAACAATATTACCCCCAAAGCAACTGCTCATGCAACTGTAACTGTTTCTACGTTAAAAATTGTTAGACTCTGTGACACCTCTGAAATCACAACACATATTGCAATATAAAACTATTAAGCATAAAGGTTAGCTAGCTGTTATCAAGACTGTGAAATTTAGCAAAAAACTGATAAATTAAACCATTAAAATAACTGATACTATATAAAGTTTTACAGAAAAAAAAATGTTGATATTTATTTAAGAGGTTTTAGATATTATGCAAATGAATTTTGAGATTTTTCAGATGTAGTATTTTTAATCTTAACATGAAAATCATTTTGCACTCGAAACAAGTCAACACTTTGACTCCATACGTTCATGGAGAAATTTTTAGTGAAAATAATTCATTAGAAATTCTGATTTTTTGTCCACAAATGACTCTTAATGCTTAACGAAAGCTTGGGAAAGTTTGTGAAGATACACGAAACATATTAGAAGTTATAGTATGAAAACTCTAAATGTTAATTTGGGGGTGAAATTTCAAATGTCAAATCAACCAAGCCCGTAGTGAGAGAAATAATTTTTTACTAGAAAACCCTTGTATTAAAAATACAACCAAGCTCTTCAGTTAGCTCTAATTGTAAGCTTATCAAACTTCACAGGTGGCTGTATTAATGTATTAATATCTCCAACTATTACATATTTGTTACCTTATCAATCTTTGCAGCTGGCTCTACTGGTTGTCTTATCATATTACCTACTATGATGAATATGGCAGTGGATATACCAGTTTCTTTTATTGTGAAGGGTTGAGTATGTTATAATAAAACTAATTTCAAAGCCTTGTTATAGTCCATATCACCATGTCTGGTCATGCTATTATGCAATAAATGTTTGTCTTAAAACTAATCCTGCACTTTAGTTTTTGTTACAAAAGACTCCACAATAAAGCTATCATGTCCAAAGTACACCTCTCCTCAGTGCATGCTCTTAATAATCCACCTAATGTACAACAATGATCATTTTCCAGTGGTCATTTCAACAGTCTCATCACACAGAAATCCATGGACACTGAATCTGGTTGACTTGACTGATATGTCTTTGTATGAAATTGCATGAAAGCATGTTTCATTCCCCAGCTGCTTAAAGTATAAGACTGTTGAATGGATATATTGTGGAAACAACTTGTGCACACATGACTTGTATCACTTTTCCAAACAGCAATTGTTCATGATGAAGCTGTGTACTATTGCCAGGGCTCTTGGACAGCTTTTATCACTGACTTATGGATTATCAATTTTTAAAAGACACAACACTTTACTTTTTAAAGCATGGGTACAACTTAATGCAAGTCTCTTTCTGAATGGTTCTAGTACCCCAAGTTGACCCATATTCCTTGGTTTTCGACTGTCACTAAGTACAAGGGATATGGAATTCCTATTCTGACAAATCTTTATTATCTGAGTGTATGAATACTTTTGGGTGGAATCACACTACCTGTGAAACAACAATGTCAAAATATAATTCTGATACATGCTACTTTACCACAATTTTCTATTGGCTGTGATTTTCATATGGCTTGCTGATTAGCATATTCAAAATCATTTTAATATAACATACTCAATTCTCTGTAGATGTTTTCATAGATTAGTACAATTCTTCCATTATTTGTAATGAACCATATTTTTCAACTTGTCATACTTTCTGGCTGATTAAAGTCATGAACTTAGGAGCTTTAAAGTCCAAGATCTCCTTAATTAGCTGTATGCACAGACAAACCAACTCAGTGCACATAGGAAATTAAACTTAAAAAATTTGTTTGCAGACTTACCACACACCCCAATTGGTTGTGTTCACAACAACACAATGTGAATCTGAGTGAGGAGTCTGATAATGATGTAGGGCATGTTTGTTCTCAGAGAACCGACCACAGCCCAAGTGGCCACACTGTAAACACATCCATACAGAGTGATCTTCAAGTACATCGTCTTCTGAAGGGTTTTCCTGGCTAGATGATACATCTTTCTTTGTTGTCTTACAAAGCTAGAGATCAAGACATGAAAAAACAGAACCCACTAAAATTCCTTGAGTACATGTTATACAATGAACAAAATAAACAAACCACCATGTGTATCAATTAATTAACAAAGCATTTTTGAATCTATTTAGCAAAAAAACCATGAAACCAGACATTATTATATTTTGGCTAAAAAATCCTTCATTTGTTTATGTACTTCTAAGGGGTGTTGCAAAATAAATCATACTTTGTTCCCCCGAGAGCATAACAAAGTAAAATAAGATTTTAATTCAGTCAAAAAAGTAATTCCAAGTATATATATTGCTTGATTGGGCCACCATTGTTCTCATGCATGAGTTTTAATCAATTTGTAAAAGATTTCAGCAATGCAACAAACATGTCTGTCCTTGTGGCTGTCTCTGTGAGCACATCAGTAAGAACACAAATCAAGGTTTCACATTCGTGTCTCTTGCATTCAGTCAAAGTTTCCAACATTTCTTCTGTGCATTGTTGAACGAAAGCTCCCACTTGAATTCTCGGAGCACGTCTGCGACTAGTTTCTGAGCCATCCCCTTAGGTCTTCTTTTTTTTTATTTAAACTAATGGTAATACTGCACTAAATAATTTTTTTGTTGAATTAAATAATGCACCAAAAAACACAGAATAATAACATGCAAAAAAGCAGACAATATCCTATAACTTATAAACTATCACAATTTTTCTGGCTTTCTAAGTATGCAAAAAAGAGCCATTAAAAAATCAGCCAGGCTTATTCATATGTTTCCTGTGGGAATAAAATTTTAATTAGAAGTGAAATAAACAGTTTTCTGTACAAAAACAATATAATTTGATAGATTAAATGTTTTAGCTTTGTGTTGATTTTAAATAATACCGTATTAAATATGAGAGAGAGACAACTGTTGGCAACTTGGGAAAGAGAGGATGTTGACAGGTGGACGTGGCAAGAAGAGTTTGTTTTTTTTTGTTTATGGCTCTGTAACCATAATAAGATTGAAAACTATAAAAATTTTGCTTTGCCTGAGGGATGACAACATTATAATGAGTAATTTACTTTGAGGTAGCATATACCTTTTGCATAGTGTTACCTAGGTTTTGACCTTTTTATCAGTTAAATAGATAAGGTTTTTTTTATTTATTATTTGAAAGTGCATAAAACATTTCTCATGACTGTTTAATAACACCAGCCTGCAAATTAAAACTTCTTAAAAGTTGGTTTGCTTTTAATAACGGATTTTCCATAATTCAGCTACGCAGATTTTGAAAATAATATATTTTTTTTCTATCACGTAAGGATTTTTTACAAATCGGGAAGGAAAAAGAACTTTTACTTAGATCAAATCATTATTTTTTTACCACAATAAACATTTTTTATTATTACGTATGTTAACAAAATACAAACAAACT
>NW_013670923.1:57985-60496 GCF_000517525.1 Limulus polyphemus | reverse complement strand
AAATTCATATTCCAGTCAAACATCATCAAATTGTGGGCAACAAGTGGGTTTTGGGCCTTATAAACTAACTGGTATAGCTCAGGAGTCGTGTCGATTGGAATGTGGTAGTTAGTAATCACCCACTCCCAGTTTTCACTTTAAATAAATTCTGGATTCATAAGATGAGGCACCGGTTCAATAGCTTCTAGTTTAAGGAATGAATGCATTATTAGATGTAACTACCTGTCTGACTTGTCTGCATTTCATCATCTGATGTCTCACTTGCTTCTCCTGGTGGTTGCTGGGCTTTACGCCTCGAATTAACCCCACTCTTCTTTTTAACCATAATAGAATCGCTAAAGATTTCTGGTTCTCCAACAAGGGATTGAGCTAGCATTTAAACAAAAAAAACCATTCTATAGGTTAAACAACCTTGCAATAATCAAGTATTCTAAGAAACAATTTCAAACAAAATAACTGTAAAATAAGTAGTTAATCTAAACCATTATTAAAACATCTCTGTGGCCCTTTCTAACAGGCAGTAAGAAACAGCATTCATATCTGACCCCCTCCAGCATAGCTCTACGTCTTCCCCGTGCATTGAACGGTTATGTCGATTAGTAAACCATGATTTCTATGAATACCAACAACCCAATTTATCACACAGGAACATTCTATCTACTTTTTGTATACAACTGTGATGAAGAACAAAGATTTTGTTAAGACATGATTACTTAAGATCCTTTAAAAGAAGTTGCTTTCTTTAGAGAGAATCATTCTTCTACTGCTATTACATTTCTACCTTGCAATTCTTTTTTTTTTTTATCAGGGATATCATCTTAGTTACATATTACAGAACAGGATATTTGCGAACCATTATTCGCAGCACGTACATGACTCGATAATATTTGAATTTTGGTATTGAAAAAAATTGCAGAAACATAAATTTTTACATAAAAACACTTAAATAAATATATTTGTTATAATAGATGTATTGAGAACTGAAAATATCAAACCAAGTCACCTCTTCAGATCAGAATTTATCTGACACTTAGGAAATTATCCAACATACAAATAAAGCTGAAATTAGATTTTCAAGATCTTACCTTTCAGATATAGTAACCGAAATGTTTTCCAGCTTTAAAATAATTGTATTTCAATCTCAGAAATTCACTCAGAAAAATTATCTTTTTTCTAAAACCTTCAAGTCCAGTAATCAACATCCGGTCCATCCCCAATATAAATTTATAAAAAAAAATCATGAAATAACATCACATTGTATTAAAGAATGATTTCAAAAGTTAATTAGTTTAAAAACAAAGACAAATCCTTTAATATTTACAGTATGACATGCACTTCATGCTCAACTAAGAATTAAAACTACAGTTTCTCCACTTACATCATTTAATTGTACTGAAAATATATGCATTTGTTTTATAACTGGGTTCAATTTCAAACATTTTTTTTCAGCGAAAATCTATTTTATTACAGATTATTTTCTAAATGGTCAGCAAAAACACTAAATGGGGAGTATGCAAAATTCCACCAAGTTACTACACCTAACATACAAGTTTATATTTACAATCTTTTTGCACCACCTATTGAGAGGAGAAAGAGCTTGTGGAAAGGAGGAAGAGGACACCACAAGTGACTCTGAATTTGAGGTACTTGTATGGGCTTGGAGCTGGATAAAGAAGAAGGCAACTCAAGACCAGTTTATGAAGAAGATGGTTGAGTAAACCGTAAGGCAACTCAAGACCAGTGTATGAAGAAGATGGTTGAGTAAACCCGAGATAATTTTCTAGGTCAATCCATTCTGCCACTTCAAAGACATCACAATTTCAACTACTTAACACTGGCAAAAAATTATCAAGAATACACTTGCTGATATTAGTATCATACTTGCTAGGTATATTCAGGATACTTGGAAAACACAAGTTCAAAAACTTAATTAAAGACAAAAATAAGAAACCCTATAACCTGAGCACTTTTGACAGGTTGACCACGACAACAGAACCTAATAAATATTATTAATAACTAAATACAAAGTATTCACAAAATTCCACCGAATTTCGTTACAAAAAAAATCATGAACAAAGAAGCGTATACAAACACCAAACAGAGATAACAGAAAATGCATGCATAGATAATATAAAAACATGCTACATAATAAACACTACATTACAGAAAAATCTAAGCCTATTAAAACTATCTTCATTGATTCCTAAAAAGATTAAAATGTGATAAAATTTTGTCAAGAAAAAATTAACCACACACAACACAGAAATACCGAAACATGCAAAAAATCACTAACAAAAAACTGCAGGTTCAGATGTAACAAAAGATCTTGCAAATAAAAAAAAACAACAACAAAAAACTCAACACAACAGCCCAAAGCTAAGAAAAAATGTACCACTAAGATGCAGATATCTGGTTGTGATATCAGTCAAATCTACATAACCCGTACAGCAATTAATTACTGAAAATAACAGATAAAATATAAAGTTTTTTCTTAGGAAATGTTTGATAACT
>NW_013670923.1:51884-56985 GCF_000517525.1 Limulus polyphemus | reverse complement strand
GTTAAATCTTGTGTCTTCTTATTGACAGTACACAGTATCGTTAGAGCACTTTTGACAGGTTGACCACGACAACAGAACCTAATAAATATTATTAATAACTAAATACAAAGTATTCACAAAATTCCACCGAACTTCGTTACAAAAAAAATCACGAACAAAGAAGCGTATACAAACACCAAACAGAGATAACAGAAAATGCATGCATAGATAATATAAAAACATGCTATATAATAAACACTACATTACAGAAAAATCTAAGCCTAGTAAAACTATCTTCATTGATTCCTAAAAAGATTAAAATATGATAAAATTTTATCAGGCAGAACAAAGTAAAGCCAGAGAACAGACATGACTTGTACATGAATGTTGGCATGATTAAAAATGAGAAGACACAAAGAGGAGCAGAGAGAGAATGAATCACGTAACAAGACAAAAGAAACAAGAAGAACGTTTTTTTTTCTAAAGAGTGATGTCTGTGCTAGTTTGTACAATTCTTGAGTTAGATATTGGCTTAATGTTGCAACTGGGGCTAAAGCAATATCACCCAGTCTTTCCTGTACTTTTATGAATCATTTTTCTTTTTAGCTGCTATGCTACATACTAAGACATTGTATTTTTATTTATTCTAGTGCATTCTGGCTGTATACATGTATTTAGTTCATGGTCACCAGTTTTAATCTCTAAATGTTGACCCTCTGACAATGTAGCACTACCTGAAGTTATTGAAACAAGTTATTATCATTTTGAACTCTATGCCATAGTTGTTCTCTCAGTGTTGTCCTTGATTTATGAATAACTGTACACTTGCCCACTGTCTAGACTTCTATTTGTAAAGACTGTTTGTGTTTGTGAGAATTTTTTTGTTATTCCAAACCTGGCGAAGAGTTGTTATGTATTCAGTTGCACCAATAGAAGTTTAATATCTTCTGTTCAAATTCACATTGAACGGGTAATTGGACTACTGAAAAAATGCAAGGTCCTCTACCCATTTAGAGCCTGAAACAAATTTCAGATGAACTAGGTGAAAAGAATTTGGCAAACATTGATATAAGATTGTTAGTCTGTGCTGCATTCTTGAACCTGGGTGAAGGTATTATATATAAAAATGAATGGTATTTCCCCTTCGTCATATATTTGTTTGCCCCTTTGCCTCAGTTGCTCTGCGGACATTGCACCGTGGGAGGGAAAAGTTCCTATATGTCCAACCTCAAGAATAGGTATATATGTAAGTTTATACTTATTTTTAACATTTGGTTATTAACAGTTTTCATTTCATTTACCAATATAATATAAATTCATGCATATAGGTTTTAAATTGAAGGATTTTATTAGGGTTACATTTTATCTCACCTTGTCACAAGTTTCATGCAATGTCTCAGGTTATCAAATAAAACAATTATATTTGCATTGCTTCAACTAGACATTAGTGTAATGCAAAAGGTCAATTTACAGGTATGATCATTAATTGTATTTTGTTAATTAAGAATTACATAATTCAAACTACAGTGCAAGTCTATTAATTTTTTACTGTGCAATCCAGTAGTGTATTATTTTATTTTTTGCCATTTTCACCATTTAAAACCCCTAATATTAGTTCATTTTCCTATTCATATTCTCACATTCATGATGAATACAACTTTTGGTGGGGGAAGGAATATGGCAGCACACCAACACTACTAGTACTACTACTAATACTAGTATGTATCAACTTAATATTAGTAATTGTAGTAAAACTAAAAAACTTTGGTTAAAAAATGTTAGCAACAAATGCTAAGCCTAAATAATTTAAGTATCCCGTTATGTAAAACTAAGTTAACACTTGTTTATTATCGGACATAGAGAGTACAGTACCTATGGTTACAACTAGGTCACTTTGTAGTTGTTGTACCTGATGGTGCCAGGTTAACCTAGTTAATTGTAACCATAAATATTATATTCGGTATATCCGTTTAAAATGCTAAGCCTAATGCCAAACCACAAATTTCATAGTAATAGTAGGTATTAACGTATGAGGACAACGTCTACGTTCGTATTAAAATGTTCAACACAAAGAGTTCCTTAAATTAAAAACAATAAAGTGTATACGATAACCAGGTTACACAGTAAAATATTCTATTTATAACTTAAAATAATAGGAGTAGAACTTAAAAAGTACAAAAATACAAACCAAGGTTTCTGCTTCACAAGTTTCTACCCAACCTCACTGTTCAAATCAATGCCGCGATGAGTGATGGAAACATGTAGCATCACGTAACTGAAACTGAGCTACAGTGCTTAAGGTACTGTTTATGAAAAGTAGAAGTCAGTTTATAACCAAGACATATAAACATATTATACTTAATGTATTAATGTAATCAAAATTTAATTATTTTGCAACAACCTGTAAAAATTATTGCTACTTTTAATGTCAAAACTGAATAAATATTTTAATATGTGATATTGAAATGTATAGTTTGGTTTAACTATAATATTTCATATTTTAGTGCTAAAGAGAATAAATTAATAATTAATTCTCTATACAGCACAGTATATAGTGGGTAATACATTAATTATAATAATTCACATCAAAACAGAAACACGATCAACAGAACATTTCGGGCTGATGCTTAGCACACTAGGCCCTAAGTTAGCCTGTAGGGTTCCCAGGACAAGTAAAAAACATGGGCCTCCTACATCACGCATTCAATAACTTTCACTGCTAGTTTTTTTTTTTTACACCATACACACCTATGTGTGTGTTTTATAGCAAATTTACATTGAGCTATCTGCTGTGTCTACGGCGAGAATTCGAACCCTGGATTTTAGTGTTGCAAGTTCCTAGACTTACCGCTATCCCACCGAAGGAACACCATACACATAACAGAATACCCCTTTTCCAACGTTTTGTAATTACAATGATAATATTTTGTAGCGTAGAAAAAAAACGTTTAAAACTCAGAATGTATTTTTCTAAAAAATAAAACATGAATTATTCACCCAGGATCATATAGCCATTAATACGCTTACCTTTAATTTTTATAGTAACACTTCGAAAACCAAGCCCTTCATATAAATTAAAACTACGTACAATCTAGCACTGGTTCACTATATTCACTTCACATTGCTACAAATAATCAGATAATTAACTGTCATTGTTATGTAAACACAATATGATCTTCATTTATATGAGATTTGTACACATGTTAATAAGGTGTGAAATCAGTAGTCACATTACAGCTAAAATGTAAATAAATAATACATTCTTACTTTAAGTGAAACAATGATCGAAACTCCAAACAAAGAAACATTGAAAGTGTTAAGTACACTGAAACCATTTCAAAATTTTAGTATAGATAAATTCAATAAATGTTTTGAGTATACAATATTACACGTTCACAAAATGTGCTAATACTTGTCTTGCACTACTAAGCAAGTTAATTAAAAAGTAACAACAAAATGTTAAATGATACTAATTTTCTTCAAAGCATAAATGCTACTTCAATTAAAGTAAACATGTAAGTGATTTAGAAGTGGACCTTCCGTGCTTTAGCGGAAAGGAAGCTAGGCTTAAATTATTTTAGACAAATCCAACTCGTGATAAATATCATAGTCAATTGATATTTCAGGCCATTCAGAACTCATGCAATTCCTCACTAATTTCTAACGTGAAAAGTTTCTCTGTCTCTCCTATTGCCACAGTTAAAGGTACAAGCAGAAGAATGTGTAATGCAAGGCTAAAGTTTTTGACTTGAAGATGAAAGGTCCGCAAACGTCAAAAACGTCGTCCTCTACATTTGAGATGCAAAAGTAGATTGTATAGTCACAGATATTTCTGCGAGTGTTTCATTAATATGCAAATTTCACAGTCAACTCAATCACTTTCTTCCTTCGGCTTCTCTGTTCTAGAAATATTATCTTGATGTCCATTTGGTCTGTGGTTTCCTGTGCTGAAGTGTGAGCTGATGCAAACCTATTTTCTCTATAATATTACAGAAAGTAAAGCACTGCGTGAGTTTCGTTTTCAAGGGTGCACATTGCTACACTGGGACTTGCACAACTGGTTTGAAACAAAGCATCGTATCATACTACAATACACACTGAAAAGTGCCTGACGAAATCTCACATAACCTCATCATTAATTGCCTCAACAACAAAAAAAAATCTGGCAAAATGTTCCGAAATTGACGCACTGACCAATAATTCACAATTAACAATACACAGAGCAAATGTCAATTGTTTTTGTGGCAAGTGACTGATTTGCTGTCCATAATCACACAAAAGGTTTTGTTTAATTACATTTTCAACAATAGCTTGAAAGATGTTCTTTCTCTTCTGAGTTCACTGCTAGGGTCATGAAGCCTTTCTTTTATTGCACGAAAAACCAGAAGTGAGTTTCGTAAGGACAGATCTTTAGGAATTATTTTCTATTGAAATTAGCTCCATGTTGAAAATGTCTATAATTTTATTGTCTATGATTCCTACTCTCATGTTCCGCCAAGACGCGATGTTGTATACATGTATCAGTGGATAATCATGCTCTTTCAGACTAGAAAAAAAGAAAGGTGTTTCCACGCATTGAAACATTCTGTCGAAATAACATTATCGCGTTTTCTAAACACTGTATCTGAAGAATCAGAATCATCAAGCTAATATCGAAGAACGTTTCTCCGAGATCAAAAGCCTTGGAAGTCGATGTTGATATGTTAGCCGTTAATGCACTTTTATCTGAAGAGGTGGAGTATTTGACATCTTCTGTTTCTTGTGATCTAAATAATGTGGTAAATTGGGACATGTTTATGTGTTTGTTTGAAAGTAAAGCCACAGTGTGCTATCTGCTGGATACACTGCGGGGAATCGAGCCCCGTATTTAATCAGTTGTAAGGCCGTAGACTTACCCCTGTACCACCAATGGACATTGGAATACGTCTCAAAATTCTTAGATTTTCCTGTAAAATGCGGGGTTTTTGAGCAACATTAGGACACAAACGTTTCATTTCTACAGTGTTTTGTTCTCACTAATAAACAATGTGCTAAGAACGTGACTTTACTTTTTTTAACATAATGTTACGTCTCCGTTTGTTAATTAACTTTCCGTAACTTCGTTAAGACGTAAACTTTAGCG
>NW_013670923.1:48432-50884 GCF_000517525.1 Limulus polyphemus | reverse complement strand
ACTCCTTTGTTATCCAGCACCTTGATGCTCGCAAGGGTCTGTTGAGATGCAGAATCTATGACAAAGTTGCACCTTTGGCCATCCAGCTTCCCTGTCACGTAGATACTATGTGTGCTTGGCATTTTACACTTAGCTGTAGGGACTTTCATGATGGGGGTTAGTGGGCGTCGCTCAACAGCAACCACTACTGGTCTCCTTGAGGCTGACCTGTTGGTAATATCCTCCTACACTGGCTCCTCACATGTCCTTGCTCCCCACAGTTCCAACAGCCTTTCTGGGTAGCAGCCTTTACTGCTGTATCGTCTCCCCTGTGTTGAAGTTGCCAGCATTGAGCTCTCTTGTGCCCAGGTTTGTTACAGTGCCAGCAAAGTCCCTCAAACCTCTCTGAAAGCAGACCTTTTCTGGTCTTGAATCCAAATGACTGTACTAACCTCGGTACCTCTGTGCTGGACTTAACGTAGGATTGAAATTCGAAAGCTCTGGCAATTGCACAATTGCCTCTCACAATTTGCGGGTCGGGTCATGGTCAAATCGTATTGGCAGGTTTTATGTATGGGCTGGATTCTTTACAGCCAAGACTTGTTGGCGATAAATTTCAACAATAAACAAATATCACACAGTCCACTTGATTTAGGATAATATAAGAAATCAAATGTATATACAAATGTTCGTTACTCTGTTGTTACAATACAAGCTGTGACAATTTCCCTTTTAATATCGCCATTATACGCCCTTTATGGTTAAACTCACAATCACACAGTCTAGATCTAACTTTCGAACTATATTTTTGACGCGTTTTTATACCCCGACAGAGGTCTAGAACGTTCCACACTTCTAGATATTATTATGCTATAATAATCAATTAAAACAACGAGAAAAACTATGAAGATTCTAGTAATATGACGCAATAATATAACAGTCACCAATCCATAACTATTGAACTACACAAGGTATGATTCTTAAACAGTTACGTAAACAAACCTGCGATAAACTATCGCTTCTAAAAATATCTACATTTAACACTCGTGCTATACTCAAAATGAAACAGTCGTACATATAAAACACGTATGACTGAACATTCTCGCCTTTTGATTAAAAACAGTAGCTCAAGAGTTGGCGGTGGGTAGTGTTGGACTTCCCTCTAAGCTATGACTTGTAAATTAGGGATGTTTGGATACCCCTCCTGTAGCTTTGCGCGAAATTCATTAAAGAAAAAAAGTAAATAACTTTCTAAAATATCAATTTACATTTTTCCTTTATGGGCGAAAAAAATTCCAAAAAATGTTATGTTCCATTGTGTGTAGGTTTTCTGTATCTTTTAAAATTAAACTTTTATCACTGTTTTTAGTAGTTAGATTTCTTTCTTCTTTCACTATAAACTGCATCTTTTTGTGTTGTTTGTTTCTATACTGGGAAAAATTCTCTGGGTTTTTTTCATATTTATTAAATCCACATAAAACATCATCTATACAAATCCGTCAAAAATTGGGTAAGGTTAATACTATATTAAGAGCTCTAGACTATATTGTAATTAAAAATACAAAAGCTAACACTGTTTGTTTTGAATTTCGCGCAAAGCTACACGAGGGCTATCTGCGCTAGCCGCCCCTAATTTAGCAGTGTAAGACTAGAGGGAAACACCAAACATGCTCGCCCTTTCAGCCGTGGGGGCGTTATAATGTGAGGGTCAATCCCACTATTCTTTGGTAAAAGAGTAGCCCAAGAGTTGGCGGTGGGTGGTGATGACTAGCTGCCGGCCGTCACATTGTAACGCCCCCACGGCTGAAAGGGCGAGCATGTTTGGTGGGACGGGGATTCAAACCCGCGACCCTCAGATTGCGAGTCGAATGCTAACCACCTGGCCATGCCGGGCCTGTAGTATATTAATGAGCAAGATGTCGAAACTTTGTTGAGAGACAATCATGAGTTCTAACGACTGATTTATATATAATACATAACAGTGGTTTTCAACCACCATGTCGCTACCCAAAACTGGTCTTTATGAGGCGCCAAAGTTAAATTTTCAATTTGAGTACAATTTTTTAAAAATAAGCCAAACTATATGTGCAATTTATATATAGCATAAATTCGTGGTCCCTCTATCTCTGGTACCCATTAAATCATAAACCGACTTGTCAGTTCATAAATGTCACTATTACTTGTGAGTTGATAAATATACTTGTTAAATTATTGAATGTACATAGCGTGGTCACAAGTAAATAGACACCACCTTTTCAGAAAAAAAATGAAATTTTTCAGTCATATTCACATGAATTGATATATTTATAATTTAATTAATATCTAGTAGATCTTCCTTTCGCTTCGTGGAGTTCGTTGGTCCTTTGGAGTTCGTTTCCTTGGGGCATCGTGAGAATCATCTCGTCAATTTTAGATTGTGGGATTTTCGCCCACTCTTGCTTCAAAACCTGGAGTAGATCGCTCTTCGAACGTG
>NW_013670923.1:39613-47456 GCF_000517525.1 Limulus polyphemus | reverse complement strand
TGAAAGGGCGAGCATGTTTGGTGTGACGGGGATTCGAACCAGCTAACACTGGAGATAACGGTTATCTCTTGTCGGACCTTCTTTTGTAAAAGGGAATTACTTTATTAATTAAAAACAACATAAACTGACTAATTTTGGAAGTTGTGTTCAGATTTTTACCACGATTTGTAAGCTATTTTGGTAAGTGTTTTCTAATTCAGTTTGTATAGGTATTTCTACATATGAACATACGATATCAAAAGTACACGATGTTATATCATTTGCCATATTTCTAAGCACAAAGTTACACAATGAGCTACCTGCACTGTGCCCACCAAAGGTATCGAACTCTGATTCTTAGCGTTATATGACGTCGACCTTACAGTTAAACCACAGGGTACACTTGTGTCAGAAATTGTCAGTAACAGATTAATGAGGGTAATTTGTGTTTTCTTTATTAGTAAGGAATTAAGAATAAATACTTATGATGTTTTCAATTTAATATCTGGTTTTAATTCTATGACTAAGGAGAATTTAATTGTTATTCTCACGATTTTCCTCTTTATATGCGGAAATTATTTTAGTTGGTCTATCACTGTTGTGATACATAATGTGGTCCTTGGTTCAGAGGAGTTAAAGTCTTTGTCTCTATATTATATTATTGTGGCACATGGGGGAGATGTGGAAGAAATAACGAAAGAGAATTCCGATCACAATTAGCTGAAAATAATCGTAATTCACTTGAGCTATTTTTCATATGGGATGATCTATGTTTTGTTAGCCTAATTAAGGCATGTTTGCTCGACAATTAAAGCAAGAACTGAAAATATGAGAATCAGAAACTTTCGGGTAAATAGAAGTGGTGTGGGAGGTAGCATAAATTAAATAGATTTGCCTCCAGGGTTAGATAAAGTGAGTAAATCACAAGCTTATTAAATTCAAAACTGCATGACTCGTGAACATCTAACAAACTAATAATCGAACTGTCAACAGAAAGTGTGAAATTACCTTTCCTGAAACACTGACAAGATTCAATCAGTCTTTGCCCTATACTTTATCATAATCGGAAATCGCTAACTTTAACAAGAGCTATACACACAATGTTCTTTAATTATTCTTGCATCTAATCATTACTTACTCACTGTTCAAATGTTACATATATATATATATATATATTATTAAACTTAATTTACTTGTTTTAAAATGTTCGTGCCAAAGTCACTCAAGGATTTTCTGTGCATAGCCAGCCCTATGTTTGAACTGATGGGCTAGAGGGAAGGCAGCTAATTACAAGAAGCACCCACCAACAATTGTTGTCTGACAGAATAGTTAAATTTGACTGTCACTCTTACAGTGAGTCCAGGACTCTAAAGTGTGAGTTGCATTTCTCCGAAAAGGCGACGCGAACCATGAACCCTTGGATTTGCACTCCAGACACGCTCATTACTGGATGATGACTAGCCCATTCCCAAATGTAACCAACTGTACTATAGCATGCCTTAAACCCAATCTTTTCTTGAATATTTGTTAGAAATGAAGTTAATTATACAAAAAGCGAGATAAAATATACTAGCTATGGGAGACATACTTGTGAGAGCAATTTACTTAACTAGTTTAAGTAGCCAAGTTTTCACTTGCTTCAAGTACTGACACAAATCCTCTTTGCCATTCACTTAAACACTGGCAGGTTCAACTGTTTCACATCACCACCAGGAACCTGCTACTAGTTTCTGCTGTGTAGTTGAAAGGTTGTATGCATTCAGGGGAGCTCCTTGTCTCCTATAGGTCCAGAGTGATGAGTGCATCTTTACGATACAGCATCCTCAGTCTAAGCCTCATACAGAACGACGTGACATGAAGGGATACGTGTCATCATAATGATACAGCCTCTATGCCTGATCTTTGGGTGTTGTCTGTGAGCCTATAAAACTCCAGACTAACTGCACACTTTGATGCTTACCTCTCACCATTTTTCTTAGTCATAGGTGACTCAAATCAATGCCTTGTGACACCTGGGCCTATCTAGGTATCCCATAGAAACCATTCTAGTAAGTCTTGGGATGTTCAGGATGCTCAATACTACTATAACGCCTTTTTTGCTACTATTTGTTCCAAACAGGAACTAACCACTAGAAGTCAAGTAAAGGACATCCTGGATTCTCATAGCTCTCACTATTACAAACAAAAACTCTGCATCTAAGTGAGTCCTTTGGCAAATTTTTGGAGACTCCTCAGTTCAGTTGTAACTTCCTCCTCTTTGCTGTACGTTCTACATGCTCTTAGTAAATGTCCTTCCATAATCAGTATTTACAAATTTTACAGTACCAGAGTGAAACTAAAAGAAGGAAGTAAATTCAAAATAAACTATGCTATAAACAAGTCCTAATAATGGCACCAATATGTAACTTGGTAGCTAGTCTGTTTATTCAGGTAGACCCATATCCAAAACGTAGTTATAAGTATCTTCAATACAGAAGGATCCAGAAAGTATATGCAGAGCAATATTTCAAACATTTCATAATTAATAAAATTTTAAAGGGATAAAAAGGAGCTTATTTGCCCGTCAAGGATGTCCCTTCCAGCTCCCAACTATAACTACCCCTTACTACTCATGTGTTCATCCAATCTTTTTGTGAACAGTTAATTTTCTGCCTTCACCACTCTTGATGGCAGCTCATTCCAAAAGCCAACTACCCTGTTTGAAAAGTAATACTGTCTAAATTGCACACTCCTCCTACGCTGCCAAAATTTGAACTTATGACCCTTTGTCCTATAGTTTTCACTGCTAAATGCAAAAAGTTTGATTGATCCATATTATCAATATCCTTAATAATCCTAAAAACTTCAGTCATATCCCCTCTGACCCTTCTTCCCTCCAGATAAAATAAGTTTAGAGATTATGCTACCCATAGAAGAATATTAATTACAAAAATAATGAAGTGTCATAATTCTGTTTATTATAAAATTCAAGAAACAACTGCATACTCATACAAATAACAAGTAAACATAATAATCACAAATCAAAATCTCAAACCATAACGCAGATTTTAATAAACAAAATAAAGCATTTAATTTTGGTCAGATTTCAATTTTAAAATATTTCAACTATACAAACATGACTGATTAATGTTCCTATTTAAAAGTTTTGACATAACAAACTTTAAATCTTGAATAAAATGTCGATTTTTTTTAAAGTCCATGTGGTTTCCTTAGAAAGGATTACGTTTTTAAAAGACACAAAAAGATTGATCTCAAAAGTCTTCATAAAGATGAACCATATGAATGCAAACTTCAGTTACTAAGCAATCTTTTTCTTCTTGTGTGTGAAATTAATTAAACAGATATCCAAAACCTACATTTAATACATCCACTTTTTCTACACACATAAGTTGCTTTGTATACATATCGTCAGTTCAGTTACTCGTTCGTATACTACAAATCCTAAACACAGATAGGTATTGATAGTGGTAATTAGTATATAAACACACCATTTTGTAGGAATAGTAACATTCACACTTAAAATACTTTGTCAATATGATATATATATCAATTATTGTTTTATATCTAATATACCGATCACTTAGTATCTTCAGTATGAAAGCATGGTGTATCATACACCAAAAACTTCCTTTATAACAAAACAAAAATCCTTTCAACCCCAGAATCGCCACTACTCATTTTCAATAATTGGAAGGCATGACATCGTTATGTTCTAAACCTTATAATTTTGCTGAATTATATTAATATCAGATAATTAAAATAAGTCACAATAATATACACTGGTACACTTGGAATAATTCAAATACAAATATTTATTTCAGTTGCTCTGGAAAAGCTTTGCCAAATCTCTGTAGAAAATGTTTTCATTCCAGTTCAAAAACCTTTTTAAAAGAAAAACCAAACCATGCTAACAGCAAAATAAATTCCTTAAAACAAGAGTTTGAATATATATAAACCTTACCAGGCTTTAAATTAAAAAAGCTAGTCAACACTATTAAATCCCATTACGAAGCTTATTTACCTGTACCATTACTTTACATGTTCAAAAATAAATATTTTGCTACATTAGGAGCTAAAGTTCATTTTGGCAAAGTTTTTATAGCAAAATATTTTCA
Source organism: Limulus polyphemus (assembly GCF_000517525.1). Classification (NCBI taxonomy): domain Eukaryota; kingdom Metazoa; phylum Arthropoda; class Merostomata; order Xiphosura; family Limulidae; genus Limulus; species Limulus polyphemus. Next base: position 43,362 of record NW_013670923.1, on the reverse strand, counting down.
TTACTGAAACATTATCAAATATTAAGTTATTTTTTTCTCTCACAGTCTAAATTGTTATAAAAAAAAAAAAGTCAAGTATTTAGAAAGTTAAGCAGCTAAAGCTTTAATTATAAAAAAAAACTGTCGATTAACGAAATTAGAGTTTCAGAGTTCTTTACCTTCCATTAGCAAATCTAATAATACATTAACTTTTTCTTTTTACTTTGCAATAAATTATAAGACTTTCTGGGAACCTAATCTAACAGTTAAGCTGCAAGAGCTTGCCTTTTAACACTTGGGAATCCAACCAGCCTCACTGTGTACGGTATATCATGTGAAATTCACTGTTGAATAGCTTTAATTGTTCTGCATAAGAATGCTCGGTACACCATCTTATATAACGATAATAACAACACTGAATTCATTAAACGTAAAATGTTTTGTCGGGAAACATTTAATAATTTCAGTAGTGAAAATAATCCATATTTGATTGTGATAACTCTGCAAAGTAAAAATCGGTGAAATAACAAATTCTAATCAAATGGTTTTATGCATATAATTTGCATGCTATTCACTTTCGGAGTCATTAGAATTGCCCGATCATAAATTTCAACCAATTTGTCAGATTACAAGCTAAGTACATATACAAATGCTTAGTGTAATATTTTGGTCTGATCATTAGACTATGAGAATCCAGCATATATTTTTATTACTCTTATTTTGTTTGCTCGTGTTACACACATCAAGCCGGTGCCAATCCTAGAGATTTGCGAACTAAACGATCGGTAATTTTGTTGAACTGTTCACGGTCCTCTCTCCACATTTTGGCTGCATCCACGTTGGCACCACTTTCGTCGTTAGGTTCTGCTAGCATCGAGATCACAGAAAGCAATATTTTTTCCACACTTTGGACAGGACTCCATCGTTCAGCACTTGATTCATAACCCATTGGATCTTCACCTGGAGCATGAAGGATTGATATACATACGCGGCCATCAGGATATATATTAGGATGAAACATTTCGCACGTAAACTGCATCTTTGGAGGGCTTAAAGGATAGTCAGGTGGAAATATTAACTTTGCTGGAAAAACACCACCCTCAAAGCATGTTCCTTCTGGTCCCATTATCAAAGCTTCCCACTCAAAAAAATTTTCCTCACAGACTGGACCAGCAATTATTCCTTCTGGTGGATTCAAAGTTAACTGCTTATATTCGGCCATCAACCTCCGCAGAGCTGATCGAGCCATTGTTATCTGAATTCAATTATTATAATGTCAGACTGTGATTAACTAGTTTAAGATTCTAGTTTGAACATTTACATTAAAATAAATATACAAACATAGAAACAATTTTGTGCAATTAGATTAATAGTAGTCTTACTAGTTGAAGGTCTGTATTCTATGCACACAACTTAATATCTTTACTTGGTAATTATAATGTCTAGATTACATTTTTAGTCTAGCTTTACTAACAGTAACATTATGGTATTACTAGTACTACACTACAATCTATATACACACTGTTTTAAAAGCCAGATCTTCTACTTACTAGGTCTAGGTCGTACACTTTGCCTACGACTCAAGTTAGCACAGTTAGACTATAACTATAACACGGTGCAAATGTATGAGAATACACTAATTTGTGAGTAATGCCATTATTGGCAACTGCTAATGTTATTATTAATAATATTATATATTATTATGCTTTACAATTACAGTTTACAATGTTTCACTGACAGGTTTCCATTCTTACGTTTTTTGTGTAGGCCTAAAATAAATAAATATATTCATATACAAATGTACATTTTTTACGTGTTCAGCCCTAACAAACTAAACCGTTTAAGTCTGAAATAAACTTAGGCTTAACGAAAATCGAAACACATGACGTGTCGACTGTACCGTTAACTTAAACTTGCTCCTAATGTCACTGTACGCTGTAGCGTAACTTGTAAGCTGAAAAACTAGGTGTTACTCAAACACAGAATCTCACCTTTCATACAAATAAGTTATCTTATTTTTCTTGTTATACTCAGTTTTTCCAATATCTCAATCGGATATTTGAGGATTAATAAATCTTAAATTTTACCAGTTATCAATACTTTCCTAAACTCTTAACACAATAACTTATAAATATAAGCATGTAACTAGGAGGTGCGATTCGACCTCCTGTTGTACAAATATTCCATTAAGCGGTGTGCGTAAATATATTGAAAAATCAACTAATAGCTTTGAAATAAATCCAGAAACTACTATAGTTTATTCAAAGCATATTTTAATAATTAAGTTTGAGCATGTTCCTTATTTTACTATTAGTAATACTTATTAGGTTAATTTCAATTATAACATGTGAAAAATGTGAATAAAAACTGAGGAAAACAACACAGTAATATGTTGATGACGTTTTAACCCAGAACAATGGGCTTTTTGCGCTCTGTCCCCTGCGGGGAGTCGAGCCTCAGATTTTAGCATTGTATATCCGGAAAATTACCACTAACCAACAGGAGGACGCAAAGTAGCATACATAAAATAGCTAAAATCGGAAATACCATAGTTAACAATTTTAAATTACAGTTGCTAATTTAACCTTTTTGGTCCAATTCCCATTTTAAGATTTTTGTTATTGGTCTAAATTAAGTAATATGCTCTCTTTAATGACAGCATTCATCACAGGCTTTCGGTACACCAGAGTTTCTTGTCTTCTTCCATGGTCGTTGTTCACTGGATCCAATTTTAATATGTGTAATTGTCATGCGACAAAAACTATTTAACAAACACGCACGTTCCCTATTGTGCCTTGCACACTGAGTGTGTAATTGTTGTATAATCTTGGGTTCGAAACAAGTTTGATATGAAGTGCATTAAAAATTATATTGACCCATGATATTCATTTCAGAAGTAATTAAAATAAGTAGTGGTTATTATTAATATTACTCTATTTTACACATTGTGACTTTTTTAACTGTTGCAACAAATTTTGGCGAATAAAATTATATAGGCTTAAGTACAATATTTAAAACCTCAGACATTTAGCCAAACGTTGCTCAAGATATATATAAGTTCTCTGAAGTTGGTGTTCAGCTTGTGCAGATGGGGTCCCACTATATTTAATAGTTCCTCAAACTGAATTACTGACATCCATAAAAAAAAAGGGGGAATCATTCAGCATCTGTTTTGAGCTCGTATACCAATACGTGATACTCCTCCAGGTATATACACCTCTTCAATATTGGGTGCACCCAATAGCACTTTGTTTTGCGCTTTTGACTTCCATTCCATAACATAAATAATATATCTCGTTCATCTCTTGGTGTTGGGTTTTTAGCGCAAAACTACACAATGGACTATCTACACTCTGTCCATCCTGGGATAGCGAGCCCCGGATATTAGTATTGTAAGCGCGAAAATTTACTGTTGACTCACCGAGGCACTCTTTTTCATTATTGCTGGGGCAAATCGAAAATATAACTACGACCATTTTGGATATTCAACTACTGCTTTAAAGCGTCTAATGTGTAATGGACTTGACGAATAAGCTTTATGTTGATGGACTGGATACAATGTAAAATTGGCCTTTAGAAACGTAAGTTGGACTGCGGTAGGTAATATTGAGAAAACAATTATTCAAAAATATATGAACTTGTATTTTTCAATGTTAGTATCATAATCCAAGTGTTTCAGTTTGTTTTTGAATTTCGCGCAAAGCCACGCGAGGGCTATCTGCTCTAGCCGTCTCTAATTTAGCAGTGTAAGACTAGAGGGAATGCAGCTA
>NW_013670923.1:32639-39233 GCF_000517525.1 Limulus polyphemus | reverse complement strand
TGACCCGCAGATTGCGAGTTGAGCACTGTAACAACCTGGCCATGCCGAGCCTACTTTATATGAAAAATGCACTAAAGATAAAATGGGGGAAAAAACAAGTAGATTGCGAGTCGAGTGCCTTAACAACCTGGCCATGCCGGGCCAAGTGTTTCAGAGACAGGTTAAAGATACGTTGATTTTAATTTTAATATGCTAGTAAAGTTGTGTCGTAAATAATTTGTTGTTGTTTTTATCTCCGAACACTTTTAGCCCTAAGTCAAACATCTATATAGAAATATAGATCAAATGAATACATTATATTGAGTAATAACATCTAAATTGTTGAAGGTAATAATAAATACTTCGAATTTAGAAAACCACCCCTGTTGGTTCAGCAGTAAACCAGAGGGCTAATAACGCTAAAGCTGGAATTTCAATAAGCGCGGTGGGCAGAACACAGCTAGCTTATTGTGTAGCTTTGCGCCTAACAACAAACAAAATAAATCGTGTTAAAAATCATTTACGTGTTTTTTTTTACGTGTGTGTGTAAGTAAAATTAGTTTAAAAGGTTACTGAGATAAAAAAGCCTTTAGTACAAAACAAAATATATGCTTGCACACACAGAATACAAAATGATAAAAATATAACTTTATGTATTATAAGGAGATTATATCTTAAAATTACTGAAGCAACAGTGTTGTAAAATGTAAAAGCCAAGACATTTTAAAATGTAGTTCCAAGTATGGCCACGCGGTAGCGTTTGTTAAAGTTTTCATGATTACACTGGGAATTTTAGCGCTCCACCCTTTCAATTAATTAATCGGTGTCTTTCCAGTTTGTATTCATAGTATGACAAAACAGTTATCCTATAGAGGTTTTTCTGAGAGTAAGAATAAATATTTCTGCGAAAAGAATAAAGAAAATCAGGTATGTATTAAATCTAAAACTTAAGAGCCTCGTATAAAATTAATAATAATTTTAAGCTGCAGTTGTCAGGAAACTATTTGCATCTAGCCAGAAGAAATATTTCATAAAATAATTTTTAAATAACTTTTTTTTTTTTTAACGAGTCTGATTATCTTATTTCAGAAAACAATAGTAGTATTTTAATAACTTATAGTTTGTTAACTTCTTTTGTATATGCAGGGTAATAAGCGCTGTATGGTAAAATTTCTTTAGCTGAATCATTAAAAAATTCACCTTTAATAAGGTTATAGTATCATGAATAGGTAAACCTGAAAACGCTAAATAAAACCCCCAGAAAGTGAAACGGAAGACAATTAACTTCAACTCTAGCCTTTTCATTATAATAGGACTTTTAATTTTCCGTTTTAACCAATAAACATTGATAAAAGATCAGTATATAAGGGAATCATCCTCTTTCCTGACATCTATATAGTATTGATTCGTTCTGAACATTTTAAACGGACCCCAGCTACTGGAGTGTAAAAAGGTTAACCTAATGAACATGGAAGTAAGTCTTATGAAAATTAATGTAGACCCCGTGTAAAGAAGAATTTTTAGAAATAAGCCGAGAAAAATCCACACGGTATATAAAAACCGAGGGCCCGTTTAAAAAAAAAAAAGTTTCTGGCTATCTACATAAAATTTGAATTTAACTAATCACCGAAAAACATAAGTCCTAATTATAAATCTTCAGATTGACATCAATAAACAAAACTGGAGAAAGAAAAAGTCACGGCAAACCTCTGTTGTTCCTCTTATCAATCTTTTCTTTATGTTTGTTGCTCACAGGATTATTTATTCAAGTTTTACGTTAATTAGTTTCATGAACGGAGAGCGATTTCGGTGAAATGCGACCGGTCATGGACTAGTGGTTAGTTTGCTTGAACTGTGAACTCGAGGGTTCTGAGTTCGCGGTTCGTCGCGGTTAAATCGCGCGCCGTACAGGACTGTACTTGGAGCCGTGGGTACGTTGTAAAGATGGCTATCAAATCCCACTAATCGGTCAGAAAAGAGTGCCCCTAGAGTCACGGATTCGAATCTTCGTCCTATTAAACATGCTCGCCCTTTCAGCTGTGGGGGCATTATAATGTGCGGTCAATTCCACTATTCTTTGGTAAAAAAAAGTAGCCCAAGAGTTGGCGGTGGGTGTCATTGACTAGCTCCCTTTTCTCTAATCTATACGTTCAGAATTAGGGACGGCTATGCGCAAAGAGCCCTTGTGTAGCTTTGCGCAAGAATTATGAAATGAACAAACAGTACGAACTGTGTCAGACCTAGATATCATACGTAGTATATATCATGTTTCAATGATAAGTATAGAGAAAGTCTTGTCCATCATATACACGCAGCTAGTCGTGTTCCGGGATTGTTGTTGGGTTATGAGGTTCTTAGTCATGTAACTGCAGCATAACTGGTAAAAATTATACGTTATAGTCAGAACGAGGTCACATGCCGACTATTTCACTGAACTGACTGTTATGCACGTTGAAGAACTAACTGTTCTATGGATTTATCATCAAAATCTCCTTAATAGCCTGACCTAATCACTTACATCTGACGTCACTCACTTTCACAACAATATTATAACAATCTGATTGCCACAATATTTCAAAATATAGAGCCAATAAAATGTTACATTTAGAAAGGGCGTTTTTATTTTTCTCTACATTTTAACTTTTGTCACAAAATCGAAAGGCCCACTGAACTAACTTATAAATTTTACTGTTCTGACAAATTTTGAGAAATATTAAATCACAAGTTTGGAGAGAAACGATTGTTTAAGCGCAAAACTACACAATTAACTGTATATATGCGCTGTGTCCACATTAAGAACCTAAACACAAATTTTAACATTATTAAAAGCTTACCGCTGAGCCACCAGGGGGCGAAGAGGTTTAGTTTATTTTGAATTTCGCGCAAAGCTATACCAGAGCTATCTGCGCTAGCCGTCCCTAATTTATCAGTGAAAGACTAGAGGGAAAGTAGCTAGTAATCACCACCCACCGCCAACTCTTGGGCTACTTTTTTTTTACCAAAGAATAGTGGAATTGACCGTACATTATAATGCCCCCACAGCTGAAAGGGCGAGCATGTTTAATAGGACGAGGATTCGAATCCGTGACTCGAGCGCCCTAACTGCCTGGCCATGCCAAGCTTATTTTTTTTCTGGGTTCACCACGGGAAAACGAACCTCGGATTTTAGCATTGTAAGTCTGTAAACTTATCGTTGTCCCACCGGGGGACGGGGCTAACAGAAAAGAAATTTATTTATAGAGATCATTAGATAAGGCTAGCCAATTTATCGGAAGGAAGAAAGAGTAATTAATCGTGAAAAAATTTAATTTTAAGAATAAAATTGAAATATTTTTGGTTGGAATAATTAACTTAAAAGAAAATTTTAACAAACGAAATTTCAATTTTAAAGTACTTTTATTTGAGAGCATTTTATTTTATAACTAGGTCATTTTTTATTTTCATGAATTCTTTTTTCTTGGTTACGGAGGGAGGGCTTTGTCTGTAAAACTAGCTTCATTTTTGATTGGCATAATCCCTTAGGCAACGAGAAATAACAATGTAAAGTAGAGTTATTTCATCTGATTGCTGTTTGGATAATTCACTCTAATAAGGCCAAACGAAAATGAACTGACACATTTCATTAGGCTTAGGCCAATAGTATATGACCAATAATGAAAGACGTCTCTTCGCGAAACGCCGCTATAGATAATTTGGGTTTTACATGTCTGTACTCTTAGTTCTTTTTCTAACTCATCTTCATCAATCATCACTGAAGGCTACTATAACACTATTCTACTTTTCATCCGGGCCACAAGTGACTGAAGATACGCTTATGCTTGCTTATTAAACGTTCAGTATTACTTTGATATACTTTCTATGGACATTTTTTTTGCTGCTCCCATGGGGCCCCCTTGTAAGCAATGGGCCCCGGGAAAATATCTCCAAACTTCGTGCCCTCTTGAAGGGCCCGCATATCGTAGCATCTTTCTTTTTAACAAATTACATAGGGTGGGTGAATTTGATAATATGGTACTCTTTATTTCTTAACCAAAATCCTCTGACGCACGTGAATGTAGCCGGCAAAATGTCATGCACCAGATAATGTAAGTAAGTATCTTTAATTTTAAGGCGAAACAGCCTTTATTGTAAACATTTGGTTTGGGTTTTGCGCAACGCTACACGAGGGCTATCTGCGTTAGCCGTCCCCAATTTAACAGTGTAAGACTAGAGGGAAGGCAGCTAGTCATCACCACCCACCGCCAACTCTTGGACTACTCTTTTACCAACGAATAGTGGAATTGACCGACAAATTATAACGCTTCCGCAACTGAAAGGGCGAGTATGTTTGGTGGGACAGGGATTTGAACCCGAGACTCTCAGACTGTGAGTCGAGCGCCCTCACAACCTGGCCATGCCGGGCTCACGTGAGACTGAATGTGACACACGAATGTGACGAAACCAGTTTTTTTCAATACCAAGACTACCGATAGTTTATTCTGTTTACTGTGTATTTTTGTTCTCTAATTGCTACACACGATATTTTGTTATTTTATGATGATAGCTAAGTTATACGTAAAGCCAGTTTACAAAGTAAAGTTTTCTAGAAGGAAAAAAAAAGGTGAAGAAATAAAGATATTTTTTACAGGTGAAGCCTAACCATAACCTCGAGCCAACTCGTACCTACTTCTTAGGATCTTGTGTAACAATCTTCCCCGGTGTGAACATGACTTAACTTTACAAGGTCGAGTGAGCAACAAGTTAACGTTTACTCCTTCAAATCACGTAGACTGTACACGTTTTTTTTTTCTTCTTCTATGTTCTTCTTAATTTTACCGGTTTACATTCAAAATCAAGGTGTGTAAAACCGTAACTTTTATGATTTGTTTACTACTGTATCCACAGGGAGCTACTTTTTGTGTGTGTGTGCGTGTACGAATACATATATAAAAGTAAAAATAGTCAGGAATTTTTACCAACCAAACGTACATTCCTTAAGTTTTCACGTCAGAAGTTGAGTGACTTTGTTTACCTGCTCCTTTCACCTCTACAAATCTTCCACGTTAAGAAGTAACCTGTTACACCTTGACAAGACTGTTAGATTATGGGTTGAGTGATATTTTTTTACTTGTCATTCCTCAACAATTTCTCAACATTAGAAGTTGAGTGACTTACTAAACCTGTTATAGCTTGACATATCCTGCACTTTAGGGAATGTTTGACCTCCTTTACCTGTTATCCATTAATACTTTTTTCAACATTAAGAGTTGAGTGACTTACTAAACCTGTTATAGCTTGATATATCCTGCACTTTAGGAATTGGTTGACTTCCTTTACTTGTTATCCTGTCCCCCCCCCAGTGGCACAGCGGAATGTCTGCGGAATCCGGGTTTCGGTACCCGTGGTGGTGGGCAGAGCCCAGATAGCCCATTGTGTAGCTTTGTGCTTAATTACAAACAAACCTGTTATCCGTCAATAAGTTTTCAACATCAAGAGTTGACTGACTTCCTAGACTTGTTATAGCCCCACTTTAAGGAATGAATTAGCATCCTGTACCTCTTATATCTTGACCTTTCTTCTACATTAAATACCGAATTACTTTCTTTTATATATTACACCCCAAGAAATATTTTACGTTAGGTGTTAATAATGTGTTCTGCATCTTATACCTAACCTTTCTTTAGGGACTGAGTGAATTCTTAGGTCTGTTAAATACCAATAATTTTTTTCATATTTGGCTTTGAGTGACTTCATATACTTGTTATACCACAAAATATCGTCTACGTAGACTGTAACATCTCGTCCACCTTTGGCCTAAGTGACTTACTGGATTGCAACTACGTAGACTGTAACATCTCGTCCACCTTTGGCCTAAGTGACTTACTGGGTTGCAACTACGTAGACTGTAACATCTCGTCCACCTTTGGCCTAAGTGACTTACTGGATTGCAACTACGTAGACTGTAACATCTCGTCCACCTTTGGCCTAAGTGACTTACTGGATTGCAACATGCTATCTAAAGGTTTGGCCAAAACCACTTCTTGGATCTTTTAAATCTCAACAAATCTTTGATATTTGGCTTTGAGTGATTTCATATATCCAATACACCGCTATTTATCCCCTGCATTTGGCTTAAGTGACTTCTTTTATTGCAAAATGCCCTTCACATTTGGCCTGTTCGTGGATCTAATGATGACATCTTTATTTTTCAGTTCCGTTGAAGTTTTACCAACCAGTAGTCAGTACATGCTCCAGTGTTTGGTTCTATTATCTCCCAGTCATTAGATGCAATTTTCTTTTTAACAACTTCTGGCTTCTTTCTTTGTAGCACAATGACTGTTCTTCTTTTAATTATGGGAAGTTTAATCGCTGGTGTAGCGCAAAATTTTCTGGTCATAAAATGTGAAGCAATTTGAAGGTATTCTAACCTAGAATTCACGTCTTTGCATCAAGTGAGTTCCTAATATGTACTCTTCCTCGAGGTCAACTACTCAAACATCATGAAACGTAGAGGAGTTTCCTACCATAAGGGTAATTTTAAAGTTTCATTTAATAGGTGTAGAACAAATAAGTTCTTTAATTCCATATCTTGCAGTAGATGGCGTTTTAGGTTGGAACTCCTGATGCAGAAAGAGG
>NW_013670923.1:30015-31780 GCF_000517525.1 Limulus polyphemus | reverse complement strand
AAAGGACTTGTATCGCCAAAGTTCTTCGGAAAGAATTTTTACGGAAAATTAACAAACGAACAAAGACGTAACAGTATTCTAGTTTCATTACCAATTGCTGAGCTTACATCAAGGATGTAGAATTATTTGGCTTCAACCTGATCATCATATCCTTGTCTGTTATAGCGTTTATAAATAATTCACATTTCAACAAATCTATCATTTCACGAGAAGCATTCAGGTAAGATAATTGGGCAAGTTTTTCCAAATCTTCTGGAAGCTTGGCTAAAGCTTTCTTTCCTCCGCATCCTGTTCTGGAACTTTGCTTTAGATATTACTTTCAGATTCAACACTCCAAACCTGTTGGATAAGGCAGCTACTGATGCTTGATAGTTGTTATAGTTATCAACTTAATGTTGTCAAATACGGTCCATGGTATGAATCCCACGGTATCTTCCCATTATAGTCTATTGGTTTCATGATTGGCCAACTAAATTTTCGAACTGAATTTGGCAGTGCCACGGATGGGGTAATACAGGAAGATCATGGTAATAGGTGTAGACCAAATAAGTTCTTTGATTCCATATCTTGTAGTAGATGGTGTTTTAGGTTGGAACTCCTGATGCAGAAAGAGGTGTTTAATCTTTGTATTTAGTAATTAATTTTTCAGGTGTTATATTCTGTCACTGATGTTGTTGTTTTTTCTACCTTGTCTTTCTTTACTTCACTTTTGACGTTATTAATTGAAGTGAGGAAAGATTTTAAAGATTAAGTTGCACTACAGCAAAGCTGTAATGACAAAAGATTGATGATTAGCGAGTGCAGTGTAAGACAGGTATTTAAGAAATGGGTTAAAAGAGACCTACTATTTAAATAACAATTAAAATCAAAAATCAATCCGAGACGTACAGAGAGATTACAGCAATAAGATTTCCTCACTTCAGTCTTATTGCTGTAATCTCTCTGTACATCTCGGATTGATTTTTTATTTTAATTCTTCTTTAAATAGTAGGTCTCTTTTAACCCATTTCTTAAATACCTGTCTTACACTGCACTCCTTTATCCTTCTGAAGAAGAACAAGTCAACTATTCGAAAGCGCTCGAATAAAAAAAAGGTATTGTTACGTCTCCGTTTGTTAATTAACTTTCCGTAACTTCGTTCCAACGAAACTTAAGCGACACAAGTTCTTTCTTAATAAAACTGGTTTATTATTTCCGAATATAACTTTACCAATACACTCAACTTCAACAATCGCGCTAAACAACGCTGTAACGTCTCTCGTGCTCTCTAACTGCAGTTCAATTACTCACTGTCTACCCAGACATTACATTCCCCTCTTTTATATACCAGCCTACCCTATATCTAGTAAGAACTAGAACATTCGCCAAAGTATATGATAGTTCTAGAAACGTTGCGTCACAGTAGTCATGTGACTCGATGACGCAACAGTATATTTATACGCCTTCTGCACCATTGATGTACAGTAAACAGGTTACTATACAAGTCTTTATAGACTTTTCTTCTCTGTAGCTTATGGATCTTCCTAAATGTGGGAGAAAGTTGGGCCACGTCCTATTAAATCAACATTTTCCTTGTTCCATTACGCACTAAATAGGGGTGGTAGTATAATCATTACACGATTCACTCGCTCCACCCTCCTTTAAGTTAACGAGTAATGTATATAAGTATACTTCATCACGTTTTATAGTTCTGACATAAAGGGAAAGAGAGGGATGTAACAGTGAATTACACAAGGGTTATATTGTTTGTTTGTTTGTTTTTTGG
>NW_013670923.1:23023-29015 GCF_000517525.1 Limulus polyphemus | reverse complement strand
TTTCTTACAGGCCTCGTACATGCAATAAAAATACAGACTTACTCCGAATAATGTAAAAGTGAAACAATAAACGGAACAGAAACGATAAATGATTAGTTGTGAGAAAAGCGACCTATATATTATAGTTTTTGTTCGTTTTAAAACATTCAGTCCAATGAATCGAAACGAAATATATGTCGCTTAGGGACGGAAACGACAGTTCAGTTGTTAGATACCAGTTAGTCATACCAGGTATTCATAGTTGTTAAACAAGTGGTTATGTATTGAACATATCTATCTGCTGAGCTGAAAATGTTTCATAAACCCAGCCCCCCCCCCCATTGACTCTTCTGCAAGTCTGCGAGCTTATAAGATTAAAAATCGGATAGTCCATTGTGTAGTTTTGTGCTTAAAAAAAGCTAAAAAATGCAGCTTTGCATTTTCAAAATAAACCCAAGAAATCAGTGAAATGTTGCAAATAAAGCATTTGATTTGATGAGACAACATGTTCAACATGACATGTTCAACGAAATGCAGTTAGCCGACATATTGAAAAATGTTAAGATATTATCAGTGAATGCATGTGTTCAATCAGTAAATAGTAGTAGTATGTTCACCATTTTTATTTTTTGTTTTTGAATTTCGCGCAAAGCTACACGAGAGCTATCTGCGCTAGCCGTTCCTAATTTAGCAGTGTAAGACTAGAGGGAAGGCAGCTAGTCATCACCACCCACCGCCAACTCTTGGACTACTCTTTTAGCCAACGAATAGTGGGATTGACCGTCACATTATAACGTCCCCACGGCTGAAAGGGCGAGCATGTTTGGTGTGACGGGGATTCGAACCCGCGACCCGCAGCCTGCGAGTCGAGCGCCCTAACCACCTGGCCATGCCGGGCCCACAAGGGTTATAAGCACATAAACATCCCTAATATTGAGCTGACAGAGTGGAGGGAAGATAGCTAGTCAACAGCACCAATCGCCAACTCTTGAGCTACTCCAAGCAAAAGTGGGATTTAACCGTCACTTTTACGATGTACCCACGGCCCCAAAGTGCAGAGCGCCATTTTGTTTTTTCGGCAACGTGACGTTAACCACGGATTCACAGACGAAATGGAAATATTGTTCAGCTTTAATTGAAGTAGATTATATAAATTGTTAGAATTCATTTATCTTGTAATACTTCAGGTGTCAAAAACGAAGAAAAAATGGTGTTTCGTACCAGAGGGATACAACGTCAGAAAATCTTACTGAAGCAAATTCATGAATATATTTGTACATCAGTAGAACAGGCAAATGTGACAGATATATATGAAAGCGTTGTTTTTCTTATAGCCACAGCCGAGTGACTTAAAAAAAAACAAGATTGTGAAAATAAAATCCTATATCCTATTTCTCTACTCGGTTTTAGAAACTACACCGTGAAAAGTTAGTAGATGTAATAAAACTCACTTGTCACCTAGGAACGTGGTATTTATGAATATCGACGCATCTAATTACTTTACCACAAGGATGCGCTAGAATCGGGTAAGTAAATGTTATTAAATAGTTATCTACGTGTGTCCCCAGGGGGTGCTAGAAGCAGAACGAATGAAAAATACTATATTATCTCCTCTTATTTAACAAAAATAAGAAGAAAGGAACGCGTTTTGCCACTCGTGTACACCAGGGTGAAATCGTAAAATAGTAATAATAAATAAGACATTTGATAAATAATTTACTAAATTATTGTGAAACGTAACGGAGATATACCAAAACGGAAACCAACAAAGCTTCTGATCAATAGCAAGGCCTTGCACTTTTCTGTAATAAATGTAATGTGGACACAATCCTAAGTCAGATTATCCTAAAAGAGTAGATAAAGGCGTTAATGAACAAAAGCCTAATGTGGCCTTTCTCTGTTTGAGGCGGTTCAGCAAAGTCAACTACAAATACGCACGTTTTCACACAGTGTCAGCAGCAAAGTTAACTACAAATACGCACGTTTTCACACAGTGTCAGCTGCAAAGTCAACTACAAATACGCACGTTTTCACACAGTGTCAGCAGTATACTTACGTTACTTCCATGACACACCCCATCAGGAACGTGACGTTGTCGCGCGTGATCTCACGCAGGTGCAGAGGTATAGTAGTGATAGTGAAAGTGTTGTATTCTGATCCTTTCTTCCAGATCGTTGTCTGGTCGCAAGAGAAGGAGGACCCTCTGGTAAAGGTGCTTTATACTGTTGCGATGTTTTGAATGGTTTACTGATCTCGTTGTCATGGAGGTCGCTACACGCTGAGTGCGTGGTTCACGTGTGTCTGTTGATGATGGCAGATTGGAAGGTGAGAGATCTTTATGTACTTCGGCTAGTTAATTACTAACAGGTGACCTTTTCTTAATTACTGGTATACAGAGCCATCGTAACGATAGGACAAGCTAATTGTTATTTGTTTAATATTTATATTCAGAGTTAGCTCTTTATTTTAGGAATTCAATGCATGTATATAAAATTAAACTCCCGTTGCTTTGTTTTTGAGAAGAAACAATTAGGGGAAATAATATTTTTCCTAGAATTTTAATCTTAGATACACTTCTTGGCTCTATACCAGAATTTGGTTGTGCCCGTAAGGAGTTGAAGACCACTCTGTCCAGTTACCCGGCTCCACGTGCAACAAGTCATAAAAGCAAGTAATTCGAATATTTCGTAATACCTACACAACATATCTTAACCAATCAGATTAAACGGTTAACTTTGAACAGTTATTTATCCATTCCTACTGCAAACACCGGACCCTGATTGTGGTTCAAAAACATCGGGCCCTGATTGTGGTTTAAAAACATCGGGCCCTGATTGTGGTTTAAAAACATCGGGCCCTGATTGTGGTTTAAAAACATCGGACCCTGATTGTGGTTCAAAAACATCGGACCCTGATTGTGGTTCAAACACAAAAAACACAGCGTGTGATGAAAGGTATTTTGTATATGTGTGTGATCAGTCTCAGGTAGGGATGGATGTGTCAAGGTTACACTACTGAATTTTCATCCATGTCAGCGGACTTACAACGCTAGAATCCGGGTTTCGATACCCGTGGTGGGCAGAGCACAGATAGCCTATTGGGTAGCTCTGCGCTTAACTACAAACAGACTGTTATCTTATTTGCTCCCCAGTGGCACAGCGGTATGTCTGCGGACTTACAACGCTAGAATCCGCGTTTCGATACCCGTGGTGGGCAGAGCACAGATAGCCCATTTAGTAGCTTTGCGCTTAACTACAAACAAACATCAGTTTTCTATTGACGTATTTTTTTTCCTCGATCTTCATATGTATTAAGTATTTGTAAAACACAAAGAAATCTGTTTCTAGTCGAGATTTTTGGAAAGCATGCTAGTGAGTCACATTCTGCTCTATAACTTTATAATATCATAATGTTCTAATCATTAAAAGTTTACAGGTATGTTAGATTGAGAACTGAGCGGCACATTTAACTGAGATATAATCGCTGACCCGTGTAACAAACAGCAAGTTTCTCGAGTTGTACGAGACAGAGAGAGAGCACCCGCCCTTTTAACAGAGAGTTACAAAAATCGTTCCAAGAACCGTTCCACTTCACTAGCTGTGATAGAAAAGAAAGCATGAAAAAAACAACAAAGTTTAGGTTATGGCTTATCTTTTTTGGAGAGTGCTAAATACATACATATAGGCGTGATACGATAATATACAGATTAATCAAAAATGTAACCATTCACTTGTGTTTCATAAGCAGTAGCTTTGAATCTCTGCAATAATGGCTGCTACAATTCCATCAGACTAATGGGGGCATATTACTGGATGCATAGAATATCATGACGCGGACCTGAAAGAAAACACATAGAAAAATAATTGTTAATAAATTTAGCTTCGTCTACAAGCTACTAATCTGGAAACATGGATAGAAGTTCTGCAGTTATACTTACACTATGTCTTTCACTTTCTTCACACTTACGGCTCGAGGACGTAAATCATGGTTTGCAAACTACAACTTTATTTTTAGGCTAACTAGTTGAACGTAGTGTGTGTGTGTGTGTGTGATGAGTTCTTGTTTTTCCTTACATCATTTGGAAAATAGGCGCCAGTGGCTGGAGACAATAATGATGAAAGCTATAGCAAGTTTTATTGCAAACAAAAAGTAAAAACTGGAGCACATACGTCTTGTCAAAACTAGGTTTGTTTTGTGTACAAGTCAGGTAACGCACTGGAAAGATACAGGTAAAATCTGTTTCACTATCCAGTTCATTAAACAACTAATAAAATACCGTTACATTGGATTTTCAAACGAACTCTTTATTGATATGAACAAAATGTGTGGTAATTTACTCAGATCAAAGTTAGTATTTAGTAGCGCCCGCAGTAGTAGTGACGTCACGAAAGCAGGGCAGAATCTCGGGTTTTTAATTTGGTCGTTGATGATGTCATCTCGGGGGGGGGGGGGGGGGCTGAGAGAAGGAGATCCAGGAAGCTTCGCACCTTCTTACATTGAAAATGAATAGTGTTCAATGTTTTATTTAATTGTCACTTTAATTAGAGCACTATCCGCAGTGCTCAAATCTCGAACGGGTGACATTAAACGTCCTACTCATTCTTATGCCTATTCGAAACACGTGCGCACGTGTTTGTTCTTTGACAGGAAATATGTTCGATAAATCGACAAGCATGAGAAATAGACACCGTCGGTATAATCAAAGAAGCTAATCCTTATAATCTTCGAAGCCCTCTCACGGTAATGAACGAAAATAAAATAAGAAAAACATGTTTTTGATAAGTATCGTCAAAGTCATTTCTCATCATCAAACCAGAAATTAACGTAGCTTATTCGAAAAATACATTTTTATGGAGGGTTTTGACAAGGAAAATGTAAAAAAAATATCATTGTAAAGTTGTCAGAAAAATAGCAGACAAGTAGAAGGCTATGAGATACACGCAGGTGGAAATAAAACATAGGTTATGATATTGGAGAAAGAACATCTACAACGCAAACTGGTGTATTTATGTGTTTTACACTAAAAAAAAGAAACCTATCATTCTATAGGTAATTGAAGAACTTGTAGCAATCCGCCACAATTTAATTCTTCGTATTGTTAGCCGACACTGGGCAACTTGTACATAATTGAATAAATACTGTTGTTTAAACTGTTGCCTAAAGTTCAGATATTTCGTTGTGTGGGGGGAGGGAGAGTTTATAATCCCAAGCACGGTAGCCGACGTCATAAATATCCTAGATTGGTCCCTGAAAATGTATACTGAATTAGTACAAACGCCTTTTTTTTTTAGGTTTAACGGAAAATATTGTCACGAAATCAGAGTTTCGTGTTTTTTAAAATTCGTGTATTATAAAATTTCACACAGACACAAACACGCGTGAATAATATCGGTAAACCACATTTAGTTGAAGTGAATTATCGTTAAACTTATTTTTTTTTTACACTTTGTAGTATTCGCAAAGCTATTTCTTGTTAAGTTTAATAATAAAAACGTCATATTGTTGACTTTTTTTTTAGAGACGCTGTCCCTGTGTCAGTGCTGTATTGTTTTCCATTTTCGGATACTTAGTGTTGGGTGAGTATGAATTGAAATGTTTATTTTTGAAAAAAAGGAGTTATTTGGTTTATGGTGTGTAGGGATATTGAAAACTAATTCATATCTTCGCCGCTAGGTTATTTATCAACACAATAACGAGAATATCTGCGAATAAAAAAAAAGTTCAAAGTCAACTTTTCAGTTATTTGGTTATGTTTCTATAAATAAAAGGATAAAACCACCTAGTTTTACATCAACGGTTATTTTCCAAAATGAAAGAGTGTTAAAAAACAACAAAAAACATTAGTGAACTGAGGATTTAATATTTGCTGATAACTGATTTTCTGTTTCGGACTACTTTTAATCTGTATGGCACGTGACCATTTTTATCCGAAGGTCGCGTGACTGGTAAGTTATTCGCTATATATATATATATATATATATATATTTAATTACTAAGAACAAACAACTATAAT
>NW_013670923.1:18641-22148 GCF_000517525.1 Limulus polyphemus | reverse complement strand
CCAAACATTACTATGGATCTTTTTCTGAACGTTTTAAAGGCACCAAACATTACTATAGATCTTTTTCTGAACGTTTTAAAGGCACCAAACATTACTATAGATCTTTTTCTGAACGTTTTAAAGGCACCAAACATTACTACAGATCTTTTTCTGAACATTTTAAAGGCACCAAACATTACTATAGATCTTTTTCTGAACATTTTAAAGGCACCCTGCTTGACAAAAAAAAACAGCGGCCCAGGTGATCTCTTGTAGTATGCATGCACACTTTACAAATTTTATAAAATTTTGAATGCACCAAATTTGAAAGAAATCTTTTAAACGGAAGTGTTTTTTGTTGTTGTTGTTTGTTTTTTTTTTCAATGGTGCGAAGGAGAAAAAATTAAGAATTTCAGGCTATGTTTGATCTGTTCTAATACGTTAAGGATTAAAAGAGATTTCCTTGAAATTTGGAATGTAAGGCAAGGAGACCTGGGAGAGTTTTAATTAACCTGGGCTATTATATGGATGATTTATAAAACACCAAAGTTTTCATTCGTGTTAATAACACATTGGGTGTCGTGCGGTTTTGTTTTGGGTCGTACGATACATTACTGTGTGTCTTGATATTGTTACGTCTCTGGTCGTTGGTTAATTTCCCGTAGAAATTATTTCCGAAAAACTTCAGCGACACAAGTCCTTTCTTAAATAAAACTAGTTTATTCTTTCTCAATACAACTTTGCAATACGCAGAATTTCCACCGTCACTTTAACTTAAACACACGCTATAATTCACAACGATTCACGCGCTTTACTTACGGTCAGTACCGCTCACTTGACTCAATTTCCGCTTTATTTGCCGAGCTTATATATACAAAAATAGAGGGCGTCTGGCAAACACTCGAACCTTTATGATCCTTCTAGAAACTCATCACGTGTTACCAGCGTAACGTGACTTCTGCTGTCGTAACAATATATACATTGGATTTCCAATGTGCATGGGAACATAGAAGTCAAATTACTGTAAGTATCGCGTTTTAAGCGTTGGGAGAGTAAAATGGCATTTTACATAAATTAAAATAAAACGTATCGTAATATTTAGCACAGTAATTGTGCAAACGTTATAATAGTTTTTTTTGGGGGGGGGCGGCAAGGCCAGGTGGTTAGGGGCGCTCGACTTGCAATCTCATGGTCGCGGGTTCGAATCCCCGTCCCACCAAACATGCTCGCCCTTTCACTGCTAAATTAGGGATGGCTAGCGCAGATAGCCCTAGTGTAGCTTTGCGCGAAATTCAAACAAACATTCATTTGCTATTGGTCCGATAAGATCGATTCTAGGTTACCGTATTTAAAGAAAGCTATCTATCCGACTCGACGTGTATACAACCCTAAGCAACTTTGTACGTGCGGGGCGCCAAAAGAACCATGGAAGTAACCTTAATCCTCTTGACCTTGTGCTATTGAAAAAAAAAAAAAAACTCTGGTTTTGATATACACGTCTCCTTCCCTACCCTCAGTACAAACGCTGTACTAGACCTTGATAATTTCTCAAGTACCAATTTTTGAATATTTAAAGACTTGTATTCACCATTGAATGTATACGTACAACATGAATTACAAACATGTAATGGTGGTGTTTATATATTATATTTGCGTGGTCTTTACATTCCAAGGTCACGGACAGTGGACATCAACAAGGTTTAAAGGAAATAAACTGACGCCATACTTAAAAGACTCTTTTTTTTGTTTTTATAAAATAAAAACTTTTACAGTGTTTGTTAGGAGGAAGAGACTTGATCACAGAGGGAGATTGCAGCACATAACCATACTTTTCAAAAGATTTAGGTGGCCCCGAAACCTTATAGGGCATTCCCCTTGTTTGATGTCTGACTGTGGTACGTTTGTTCTTGGGAGTTTTCTTGAAACCTTATAGGGCATTCCTCTTGTTTGATGTCTGAATGTGGTACGTTTGTTCTTGGGAGTTTTCTTGAAACCTTATAGGGCATTCCTCTTGTTTGATGTCTGACTGTGGTACGTTTGTTCTTGGGAGTTTTCTTGAAACCTTATAGGGCATTCCTCTTGTTTGATGTCTGACTGTGGTACATTTGTTCTTGGGAGTTTTCTCGAAACCTTGCTCAGAGGTCTGAGGAGAAGAACTGTCCAACTATAAACATCAGATCAAGATTTGTAAGTTAGTAATCAACACCTGTACTTATTAAAGATGTTAGTACTGGAACACTTCTCACTACTAGAACAAGGTTCATAGTTAATTAGTAATTAACACGTGTACTTATTAAAGATGTTAGTACTGGAACACTTCTCACTACTAGAACAAGGTTCATAGTTAATTAGTAATTAACACGTGTACTTATTAAAAATGTTGGTAATGGAACACTTCTCACTACTAGAACAAGGTTCATAGTTAATTAGTAATTAACACGTGTACTTATTAAAAATGTTGGTAATGGAACACATCTCCTTTCTAGAAGAAGTTTTATATTGCTATTTGTGATATTACTGCCAGGTGTTATATGTTTAAATTTAAATAATATTGTCGCTTTCTTAGTGCATCATTTCTATTGTGAGTTTATGTTAGGACTAAATCAGGTCTGTTGATTTTCACTTCTTTATCGATACATCAGTCGTAACCGTGATTCAGACACATTTTTTTTTTTCAGTAACAGAGTTATAAGCTAATTAGCTTGATATAAATTCCTGTCTAACTTCCAATATCCCGGCTTACAAAATGTACATCTAAATTGCTGTTAACGTTTCGGTATTCTGTTTCGTAGATGTGAAGTATATGGCACGTTGCGTAACAGAAATACCATCTAAGATATATGAATACATACATACATTTAGGTACTGTTGATAATATGGCGTTGGAAGATCATGCCCCTCCCTTGTTACCAAAGCCTTGTGGATTTTTCATTAAAGTACTTGAACGTGACCTTGGATTTCACGCCCCTTTCCCAAGGGGGGGGGGGAATCAACCTAGATTCCATCTTGTTAAGAAATACAGATCAGTTTACAGCTCACGATTTGACGAGTCTTCAGGTGAAGAAGATAATAAGTACCGAAACGGCCTTGGAAAATAAAAACAGGTGCATTTAATTTTACAACCAACATAATGATATAGTTTGTTGAATATTATGTATGGACATTGAAGTAGAATATTTAATTATATATATTTTTATCTTTAGTAGATCTAACCCTTGTTGTTTCTATCAGAATTATGTTTCACTACCAGAGACCCGCAAAACATTTCCGGCCAAATTAGTATCTTTATTGTAACAGTACTTCTTTAAATATAATATTTCTAGCACAATACAAACGAATTGTAATCGTAGACAAGGAAATGTGTAAATCCACTTGTATATAGGCCGTACTTTAACTTTAACTTATGTTAGGCCTAAGTTCGATAAAGAGATAAATTAACACTGTAATCTGTGTACGATTTTTTTTTTTACTTTAGTTTAGTTAGGACTAAACTTTACTGTACTTAATACAATCGAGTGCCCGGCATGG
>NW_013670923.1:16787-17992 GCF_000517525.1 Limulus polyphemus | reverse complement strand
CAGACTGCTTGTCGTCGAGTGAATAATGCGCATGTGCGGTTTTTCTTGGGGAAACATTCTAATTACGCATGCTTATGCAGGAGGTTCTCGGTCAGAAAGCGTAACGGTCGTACATACAAACAAGCAGAATAATAGTACAGATTCTGTTAATTTGTTTTAGGGCAAAGCTGCACAATTTAATAGCCGTGTTCGCCGCAAGGGTGCGATTGATTCAACTTCCTGAATTTAAATGCATAAAATGCACATCGATAAACTGTCATGAAGTTACAAGAAACTTCACATTTGTATTTTATAGCATCCAAACATTAAAAAGGATAACTGAAGTAATAACACGACAAAACATTATATTGTAACCATCTTTACGTATAGATTTAAGAGTTCAGTATTAAGTTTACAGACTTACAACTCTCAAATCCAAGGTCTCATTCTTAGTGAAAGACAAAGCGTAGATAGCTTAATGATAACGCATCACATATCCACCTTTAACGGAAAGACATAGTGATCCATATTTAGGATTGGTTGATGTAGATTAATATATAAAGAATCCTCAAACGATTTACGTCCCATTATCTTAGTGTTGGTTGTCCCTACTAAAGTTCCATATGCCAGAGTATATTGTTGCACATAAATCATTGTTTCCTTTGCTGTAGTTGCGTGTTTGAAACGTTCTAACTTTTGAACCTGTATAACCTCGTTCTCATCGAGTACAACTAAACATACAAATAATATCTGGTCGTATTAGAGCAGGAATCTTGTCTTTAACTATATAAAAGGACAACTAGACGGGTGAAAAGTAGTCTGAATGTGGCCTATATATTTGAATAATTAAATACCGCAAATTCAAACACTCCGCTTGCTGTCCAATTCTTAAGTTAAACAAAAATATAAACTTACGTTAGCAACTAAAATATGAACTCTATTGTATAAGAATTTGAAGCATTTTTAAGGACACACTTATTAGCTTATTTGCAGATAATGCTTGCTTATTAAAATATGAAAATGTTATTGCAAATGTTCTGAAGACAAATACAAAAAAGAAAAACTGAAACCGTTTTAAGTTGAAAGAATGTAACTAAGATTCCGAAAACAACAGCAGTTCGTCGAATTTGGAGTTTCTGAAAAATGAGCTTTGTTTTGAATTTCGCGCAAAGCTACACGAGGGCTATCTGCGCTAGTCGTCCCTAATTTAGCAGTGTAAGACTAGA
>NW_013670923.1:12838-16469 GCF_000517525.1 Limulus polyphemus | reverse complement strand
AGATTGGCCGTCACATTATAACGCCCCCATGGCTGAAAGGGCGAGCATGTTTGGTGTGACAGAGATTCGAACCCGCAGATTGCGAGTCGAGCGCCCTAACCATCTGGCCATGCCGGGCCAAAAACAAAAAAAGCTCCCGCTGTGGTATGATAGAATCGAAAATAAAAAAAATGGAAATATTTATATCACGAAAAAATATGTTTTTTGTTTTTAAAAATAGTTGGTCAAGTTTCAGACATGTATAAAATGTATGAGCACGCACTGGTGTTATGGTAACGTTCTATTTTATTTTTGGCAAGAAGCTCTTAAGCAAAATGAATATGTAATATCACAAGCAATTATTACTTTGACTCTATATATGTGTGTGCCTTTCTTTTTTTTCAGTTTTTTGCGTTGAGTGTTCGTACTGGTTAGTATCACACTCATCTATAAAAAGCCAATATGGCGCCCGCTCGGGTCATATAGTTGCTGGAGATATAAGTGTGTCGATCGGATTTTATGATGTCACTATCAGACTGAAAGGTAAGTTGAAATATGTAATTTTGACTATTCTTACGGTAAAATATTACAAATTAAGTATTTTCTTCAGACTTACGTATATTTTAAGTTTTAGTAGAACAGAATTCCAAATTTAATTATTCCATTTCTATCAGCTTAAAAATATGATTTAAATACATGGATCTCTATCAATTAATCTACAGATTTTAGGAACGACAATGAACATTGCGCTTTACATATATATCTCTTGGGTATTACAGTGAACTCGTTGCATATTTTATGTGTGATCCTGTGTGCTAACTTTTCATCAGAATCGGGTATTACAGTAATACGTTGGACTCGCCATCTGTTGAACATATTTTACATTAATATCACATGATTACCTAAAAGACGGACTTCATTGATTTGTGGAACCGAATTTAGAGAAATAACTTATTTTACATTTCGTTTCTTCGTTTATTTTTACTAGATACACTTGCGCAGGGTCCCCGAAAGTGTTCTGTTCAAGAGTAAATAAAAACCAAAATTATGAGTAGCAAATATTTTTATTTCATGCTGTGTTGTAGCCTACAGAGTGCATAATTCTTCTCGTGATTCATGACATGCGCACATTTTACTGACGTCACGACAGTACAAATTGCAACGTTAAGCGTCCCTTATGTGACGTCATTTTAGTGTCTACTGACTGACTAATAGACAACACATTGGTGCGAGTGGTTGAAACAGGTGACCCCTCCAGGTGGCCTTTGGCCCCTTTTCGGGGAAATTAAATTCATAACTACTGTATTAATTATTTTAAGTATAAATGAATAAAAAATTAAGAATTGTCAATAGTTTACAATGCGAACGATTAAATTCCGTAAATAAGTAGCTTTTAATGGTAAGTGAGTGGCTAACACATTAAACTGAACAGAATATTAATTAGATGTTTGTACCCCAAGATGTGGTTCTCTTTCCAAGATATCTTAAGTTTTCCACTTTGTACGAAACGTAATCGCTAAGTTTGGTGATGCTGTCAATACCGCTTTACCTAGTTAATTAATAAGTTCGAAAAAAATATCTAAAAATATAATTCGAATTTACTGGTTGATATGTTTTCCGGCAGGTGGCGTTTCTGGTAATAAAACCGAAACTGTTGACATTCGTCATACGTTCAAATGGGATGACGGTAAGATAAACAAGAACATTCTTCTTAACTTTGTATACATGTTATTTAAATTGTGTTAGTCTTAATTAATGATACGTTTGCTTTAGGTCTTATTAAATTTATAAACATATTAAACTTTGTTCTGGTAAACAAACTTGCATTGTTTTAGTGGGATTTTACGTATTTTAGGCGTTTTAATAAAAATGACACACACACACAAAACACAAGCCCTGCAGCTAATTCATAAATTTAAAGCAATATAAATTTAGAAAGTGAATTGGGATGTCAACGTATCTATTGTGGGCCATTTTAGAATAATGTGTTGACTGAGGTGTTCAAGATATCCAGGGTGGCTGTCAATCCCACTATTTATTGTTAAAGAGCAGCCCACTAGTCTATCACTTCAAAATTAGGGATAGTTAGCACAGGTAGCCGTTCCCGGTGGGACAGTAAGTCTACAGACTTACAACGCTAAAATAAGTTATCTAATGTGGCTTTGCCCCCAAAAAAAGAAACACAGTAACTTTGCGAGAGATTCAACAAAGCAAACTAACAATCAAAGGACCTTACGAATGCTTCAAATTTAATGATATTAACCGAAGTAGCTATTTTGGACGAGCCTCAAATAGTAACTAATGTAAAGGATTGGATTTTGTTCACACGAAACAAAAGGATCATGGGAAAAGTACTTGTTATTTGACGTTGGGGGGGATTTTTTTTATACTTGTTAGTGAATTTGTAAATTATTTGAATATATATTTTTTATAACTGATTGTAAGATGAAGTATGACAACAATTAATTACAATGTGGATAATTATTTTTTTTACGTGTAAATAGTATAAATGGGGGATATATTGTAGAATTTTATCACATGATTTTGTGAATTCATGTTATACAGGTAGAAATATTACATGATAAAACTGTGTATTTTGTTTAAATGACAAATATTGATATGGGCTTTATTTGCCTATCCACAGATTACTGTGGGCAAAACCATTTATATGCCCCTGAGTTTCAGCAATCTGCGGGTTCAAATCCCCGTCCCACCAAACATGCTCGCCCTTTCAGCCGTGGGGGAGTTATAATGTGATGGTCAATCCCACTATTCGATGGTAAAAGAGTAGCTCAAGAGTTGGCGGTGGGTGGTGATGACTAGCTGTCTTTCACTGCTAAATTAGGGACGGCTAGCACAGAAAGCCCTCGTATAGCTTTACTCGAAATTCATAACAAACCAACCCTATTTTTTAAACCTCTCAAAGTAAAGTGTCCTTTATCATACATTACATTATAATGTTCCATTATACGATTGAGGGTGGACAAGTAGAGTAAAAAAAGATCTCTGACTTTATAGGTTACATGAAGCACCAGCTAAAGGTAGCGTTACAGCAGGGACTCCCGTTTCCTGTACTAACAGTCCTGGAATATTTTATCGAAGACTTCGGGTGGACTCCACGGTTCTGTATGGCAGGAAGATTTGTTGCTGCTCTGCTATCGTAAGACCATTTTGAATATAATTTATAAATTATTATTGAATTACATCAACAGATGGCACCAGTTACCAAACCAAAACTATAACCGTTAACGAAAACTGGAAAGAGTTTTAAAAATTGAGGAAATAAAATTATAAGTTTTACTTATGTATTTTTTTATTACTATAAATGTAAATTTGGTATCAGGAAAACTGCCCTCAAAATTCAAAAGGTTGTATTTATAATCACTTGGCATTAACCCAGCTAATATAAAAAGTTTTCTACAATGTTGCTGAATAGTTGTGCATCGGTGAAATCCACAACGTCATGTATTATATGTTGTGACAACGTTGTGGCATCGTTAGACGATAATGGTGAATATATATATATATATATATATATATATTAATGAAATAAACAATTTATAAAAATTTCAATAACAGTTTACATGTTTTAAAATACTTAACACATTATTTGATATATTTTTTGTATGGTTTACGCTTTTAAAATTTACAA
>NW_013670923.1:6045-11838 GCF_000517525.1 Limulus polyphemus | reverse complement strand
TATATATATATATATATATATATATATTAATGAAATAAACAATTTATAAAAATTTCAATAACAGTTTACATGTTTTAAAATACTTAACACATTATTTGATATATTTTTTGTATGGTTTACGCTTTTAAAATTTACAAAGGAGGAAAACGTTGCAGCAACGTTGTATGCACAACTTTTATTGAAACACAAATTGTAGCCTAAGTAATATGTTTGCTTGTTTGTTTGTTTGTTATGAATTTCGCGCAAAGCTACGCGAGGGCTATCTGCGCTAGCCGTCCCTAATTTAGCAGTGTAAGACTAGAGGGAGGGCAGCTAGTCATCACCAACCACCGCCAACTCTTGGACTAGTATTTTACCAACGAATAGTGTGATTGACCGTACCATTATAACGCCCCCACGGCTGAAAGGGCGAGCATGTTTGGTGTGAGAGGCCATGCCGGGCCTAATATGTTTGCGCTTTGTGCTGTGCAAGTACTTATTATTTCAATTATTTTATGAAGGAGAATATCATATATCTTTGATTTTACTGTTCGTAGTTAATTATATATACAGTTATCACTAGTTGTCAGAGTGTTCTTGGCGTGGAAATGACCAGAGTTGTATTTTCATAAGAAATACGTAGCTCAAATGTGCTCTGTAAAAAGAGATGAGACAAGTGTGTCGTTTTGTCCCTTTGAGCCATATCATTAGATATCGAAAGTTGAACTTTACTATGATATGGTCAAAGGTCAGTTACGTCATAAGATATCGAAAGTTGAACTTTACTATGACGTAACTGACCTTTGAGCCATATGCTATATCTAGGTTTTGAAATGTATTGCTTTTTTTATTATTATTAAGCCTATAATTCTTTTACAGAGGCTCGTAGTTGTGTGTTTAATGTGACTGGGCAGGCCAGGTTGAAAGTGGCTGTATTATGTTATAGTAACAGAAACGCCCCTCTGCCGGTGGCTGTTTGCACTTGTAATTACTGATCGTAATATTCATACCTCATTGACAAAAAAATTAGGAAAGTGAACATTTTCTAAAAAACATTTTCCTGGGAAGTACTGCACAGGAAAATTGTTCGAATTATTCTGATATAAACTGTAATGTTTTTATTTACTAAAAGAGGTACCGTTTATTGAAAAAATAACAGTTTTTTTTTGAAGAACTACAGTTTCTCAATACTACGTTTTAAAATTACATCAATAAAGATATGATCAAACCCTCACGTCCAGTCCTAGTGAAAGTTGTTTTCTTGTTGTGAGGAGAGTACTTTTATATAAAAATTGCTTTTCTGTGAAAAAGAAATAGTTGTTCCACATACCGTAGTTATTTTTCTGTCTGAATCTTGAATATCCAAAGTGTGAAATTTTGTTATGGATTTTTGTTTGTAGTGTCATTCAATAAATGGCACCACACTGTAGTTGTTATTTCGGTCACATACATAGATAGATACATACATATATACACGCTACGTCCATTATGGTAAGATTGTTAAAATCTCCTGATATAAATGGTTTCTCCCCTTCCCAACACATGGCAAGAGAGATGAGAGAAAGAGCAAAACACGGAACTATTCTGAAAAGTGCAACTCTCTAACTTTTGTCACTAGATGTCACCCGATGATGGATAAATATCTGTTGAATAACATACTTGTAAACATAGTCTTGTAGAACTCTCTCTAAGGAAAAATAAAAGACACGAATGAACTAAATTTATTGCCGAAGGCAAGGACATAACTTAGAGGCGTGGCCTAATGTTATTGTGCTCAGCTGCAGATAAGAAGGTCCAAGGCTCGTGCCACACTTTCAGCTTTGGGTGCATTATAAGAGTGACATAGTCAATACCGTTAATAGATTCAAATCCAGACTAAGTTCTTGTAACTGTGAGTGTTGTTGAATGACTGCCCTTTGGTCAGTAGCTGAAAGCCAGGGATGACTATATATATAACCTCTAGGATTCCTACATCTCAATATTTTGTACATGTATGTATAAAGTGGTGTTTTTGGTTAAAACTACCAATACTAACGACATAATTGAATAAGTAGAGTTGTTTAAACATTTGTTTAACAACAAGCAAAAGCTTGGAATGGTCTATTCTTTCATTGGGGTGTGTGTCTGTGAGCCAGATTAGGTTAAACAACTCTACTTATTCAATTATGTACCAGCTGCCCAGTGTCGGCTAACAATACGAAGAATTAAATTGTGGCGGATTGCTACAAGTTCTTCAAATACCTATATAATGATAGGTTTATTTTTTGTGAGTGTAAATACACCATTTTGACTAACGACATATTTTCCTTGTTTTAACATACATATAGTGGTGGTATTTTAATATTAAAATTCTGGATCTCTGCGGTTGAAAAGGATCCCAATTAATAACAATGGTGGGCATTGGTGATAGATTGTCTTTGGGTGTGGGGGGGGGGGAAGAAAAAAAGGCATTTTATGTTCCCAAACTGTGGCCGGGTGTAATCTAGTGGTTAGCGTGTCTGGACTTTGAATCTTTATTCGTTGCCACAAAACAAACATCCACACTTTCCTTGCTGTCTTGGATGCGTTAATAGAAGTGACAGATAACTAGGAGTTATACCTCCCCTAAATTCAAACTAATTCATTATTCTGAAATCTTAAAAGCAACTTTGATTTTATTCTCAATTTTCAGGATCAGCCTGGTTTTCTCTATAGCCTTGCTATTTCTGTGGTACTGTGGTGAAGTAGAAGGCCTACACGTAGGTGGAAGTCTGAGCTTCTCTGGCGTTCTGATAATTAGCTCATCAGTAATATATGACGTCATGATGCCCAAGATGCCCTTAACCATCCGTTTTCAGGAAGGAGTTCTATCTTTTTCTTATAGCTGGTCGTTTTTCTTAGCATTTTCTGTTGGTAAGTATATTTAGGTATTGAAATGTTCAAGTTTATTGACGCAGGACTACATTTAATACCAGGAGATATGATTTTTTGTATTACAAAATGGTCTCATATCGTAATGGACAGGATAGTTCAGTTGGTAGAGCACTAGATTCTGAAGAACTAATGTGAGATGAGGGTGCTGGTCAGGTCAAGCTGAGGGTTGTGGGTTTAAGTCCTGGTCAGGTCAAGCTGAGGGTTGTGGGTTTAAGTCCTGGTCAGGTCAAGCTGAGGATTGTGGGTTTAAGTTCTGGTCAGGTCAAGCTGAGGATCGTGGGTTTAAGTTCTGGTCAGGTCAAGCTGAGGGTCGTGGGTTTAAATCCTGGTCAGGTCAAGCTGAGGGTTGTGGGTTTAAGTTCTGGTCAGGTCAAGATGAGAGTTTTGGGTTTAAGTTCTGGTCAGGTCAAGCTGAGGGTTTTGGGTTTAAGTTCTGGTCAGGTCAAGCTGAGGGTTTTGGGTTTACGTTCTGGTCAGGTCAAGCTGAGGGTTGTGGGTTTAAGTTCTGGTCAGGTCAAGCTGCGGGTCGTGGGTTTAAATCCTGGTCAGGTCAAACTGAGAGTTGTGGGTTTAAGTCCTGGTTATGTCGAACTGAGGGTCGTGGGTTTAAGTACTGGTCAGGTCAAGCTGAGGGTTGTGGGTTTAAGTTCTGGTGAGGTCGAACTGAGGATCGTGGGTTTAATTCTTGGTCAGGTTAAACTGAGGGTCGTGGGTTTAAGTCCTGGTCAGGTCAAGCTGCGGGTCGTGGGTTTAAGTCCTGGTCAGGTGAGATTGTTTAACATTTTGATTCATGAGGTAGGCTTCTTACGATGGTAGTTTTCTAAGATAATATTAATATTTATTTCATAAAATTAAACAAATATAAGTCAGAACTGATTGTTTAGTTTGAGTTAAAAATTTTAATATTTGTGTTAAAATATAAAGTCTTAGTAAGCTCAATTTTCTTTATCAGTGATAAATTGACTTTGGAGAATGGATGTTTGCGTTATGATTTGGTATTTATTGTGTAGGCCACTTATTTCCAAGTTTAGCATAATGGTGCCTGTTGTCGCAAAAAAAAAGATAATCCGTTGTTTTTTGGAACAATAGCATGAGCAAATAAGTGGATAAAACACGTCATTAAGTACAAAAATTAAAAGTGGCATCCTGAAGATATAAAAACTGGTAAATGAGAGGCCAAAATGAGATGTTGGGTTACGATGGTAAGATACAATCAAAGGATAAGTTATGACAAAAAAAGTCATGTTGATATAAGACAGTAAATTTTGATTGAGGAAGAAGTTACAATGAGCGATCTAGATGAGGTGTTATAGTAAATGTGGGTGAAGAATTAAATAGAAATCAAAGCACATTTTAATTCGTAACGGATAGCTGTGCACAGGTGGCTGAGTGATAGTTCTTGAAAACAAGGTAAGCCTAACGTGAAATGTGGTTTGTTACATTATGTGCAATATCTTGAATGAACTACAAACTTGCTAGAGATTACATAAACAATGCAAAATACTTCCACAAAATTAAGAAACAGATCACCCTACTAATTTTATATTTTATTATTCTAGGTTTTGTTTCGTCAGCACTCGGTATATTAAACATGGCAGCTTCAAGAGATATTTATAGGCCAGAATATTGCCACATTCCCTGATGCATTCCCTTAATGCATTCCTGACCGTCACTAGAATATGCTGTACGAGACTTGCCAATATAATTGTTTTCATAATTAACATAAAATGAAGTTAGACCAGAGTATTGAAAAAATCCATACTAAAACAATAGATATAAAATAATTTATAAGTATTTAAAAAGTAGGATTTACTGTTTTATACCTCTTGGAGCGTAAACACTTTTTTAAAGCCTAATAACAATAGAAGTTTTCGATTTCATAGTACTTAACATACTTTTAACATCTTACTGATCATAATATAACTGCATGATGATGTAATTTATGGAAATCTATGTGTATGTTCCTAAGTTCAATAACAATGAATAATCTTTCGTTTTTGGCATTAATTTCTGATTCTTTTAATTTATCCAAATCTGTGAATTCAAGGAACGTTTTAAAACATCAGTACAGCTAATACAAATAGCTGAATAATAAATGATTGTATAACCCTAATTACTGTACATTTCATGAACAACGTATTTTGACTAAATTTCGTGCCAAAGTGATATTTGTAAATGGATTTACATTTTAGGACTGCAACATATAAACAAATTCATTTCAGTTAATGTATCCCTGTAGGTTTTTATTAAAGCATTTATTGTTAAACTAAAATGGTATTTCTTGAACAACTTTTTGAGAGTAAGATATCTTCTTCCACGTAAAATATTACCAATTTTCTTTTTGTATTATTTTAAAAACTGGCGAGTTATTCTTATATATCTAAGATATATCGATTACCAAACAAGTTTTCAACTTTTCATTCCTTGAACACAGCTAGTATATGTTTGACTTACACATTTTAGTCGTTTTAACAAAATGTGTTAATGATAAATTAGCTAATTACTAACTAGTACGTGATACGGAAGTTTTTCTTGTAATTTCAAATCCCCTGGTGGAGGACATTGCTGTGTAGCTCACCTGGGGGAATACATTACTGTGTCATATCTCCTGGTGGAGGACATTGCCGTGTAGCTCATTTGGTGGAAGACATTACTGTGTCATATCTCCTGGTGGAGGATATTGCTGTGTAGCACACCTGGGGGAAGACATTACTGTGTCATATCTCCTGGTGGAGGACATTGCTGTGTAGCTCACCTGGTGGAAGACTTTACTGTGCTATATCTCCTGGTGGAGGATATTGCCCTTTCAAACTCCATGGTGGAGGACATTGTTGTGTAGCTCATTTGGTGGAAGACATTACTGTGTCATATCTCCTGGTGGAGGACATTGCTGTGCAGCTC
>NW_013670923.1:2344-5265 GCF_000517525.1 Limulus polyphemus | reverse complement strand
GCCCTTTCAAACTCCATGGTGGAGGACATTGTTGTGTAGCTCATTTGGTGGAAGACATTACTGTGTCATATCTCCTGGTGGAGGATATTGCCCTTTCAAACTCCATGGTGGAGGACATTGTTGTGTAGCTCATTTGGTGGAAGACATTACTGTGTCATATCTCCTGGTGGAGGATATTGCCCTTTCAAACTCCATGGTGGAGGACATTGTTGTGTAGCTCACCTGGTGGAAGACTTTACTGTGCTATATCTCCTGGTGGAGGATATTGCCCTTTCAAACTCCATGGTGGAGGACATTGTTGTGTAGCTCATTTGGTGGAAGACATTGCTGCTTAGCTCATCTGGTGGAAGACTTTATTTCCAGCTTTGGCGTTCAGTTCACATATATCCAATCACAACCGTGAAAAATAATAATATCCAAATTTCTAGAAGAAAGGCTAGGAAATGGGTAAACATCAAAAGCTACTGCAACCAGCAGTTAAAGATGTGCTAAAATAAACTTTGTAACAGCCTATAGTAACTCGCTGTTACAACCAACGTTGAATAATAATAATAAAACATTTATTATACTTTTACAACGACATAAGTCCAAAGTGTGACATTCAAACTATTGAAATACAAGATTGATAACTAACGAAAACATAGTACAGAAATATGTGTCTGGCCAGAACTTGAAACTAACGTTAACGAGCAGTGCAATGTATAAATCCACGTTAATAAGTATTACAATGAATATAAAAAGGAATCAGAAAAAAAGGACCAGAAAAAAACAAACTAATTCCAAAATAACAATATTCCGTTGTATTTAAAATACAAGATCAATAACAACATCGAGTAATAACCAACAATAATACTGTTCAACTATATTTCGTGAACTAACTTGTTACAGTTCAATGTAGGGTTTTTATTCACTTGTTAGATCACGAGATTACAAAGCATGTGATCGTAATTTGTATACTCTTGAGCATACTAACTCCACATAATTTACATGCTCCTAAGCAACATTAATGATGTCTGTACGTCACTGCTAGGGCAAAATGATATCAGTCTCATATTTACTCAAAATAGAAGGAATGATAAATGAACGATAAACAAAACCATAACCAAATGCAAACAGAATTCGTTATCTCACAGTCTAAAGTCATTCATTGTATAAGGTAGCTAAACCGTGACCAATGAGTATATTAGTGCTCCGTTAGCAACGTGGTTGACAAAATAATTCCCAACATTTCCATTATGGCTGGCAATCCAAACAAACAGAAAGTTACAGCGAAAATAAGACAAAAGTAGCAAATGTAATTTCCAGTTTAAGGAAGTGCAAACTTTAAAAAGTGAAGACCTGAGAGTCTTTAAACAATTGAGAGATTCTGTAAAAAATAGCTACTGAAGATTATTTTTGAGAGCCCTTTATAGATGATACAAGTTAAGCCCAGAAAAACAGTCCAATTTTTAAAAACTGCAGAATGATCCGGAAAATGAAAAGACTGAACAACAACAGTACATAATGTACACTAGCTGTTCTATCAGAAGCTGGACCAAAGGAGCTTTATGTATAGATATACAAAAAACAAAATCCCTATAAAGGGAAAAATAGAAAAAAATATATACTTAGGAAGATGATGTTTCGGTGGACCTTTCTTTGTGTTCCGGAAGAACCATGGAGGAACACAAAGAAAGGTCCACCGAAACATCACGAAGAACCATGGAGGAACACAAAGAAAAGTCCACCGAAACATCACGAAGAGCCATGAAGGAAGATATGTATGTCTGGTTCCTTTGGCGAGTTGGATCTACAGAAGTCGAAGCCAGAAAATCAGCAGACACCAACTATATAGAAGCTGCTTCATGGCCCCCATCTGTTAACTTTGAAAATAATCCAAACTCATAAAGGACTGGTGCGTGAAGGAGAAACAATCATTCCCAGGAAAAATGTAGAAAATAATGGATACTCCATTGCCATTATCTGTAATTAAATGTTCCTTGGCATGTATTTAAAGTTGAATATTGTAAACGATAAAGTCTGTGTAACAGGAAGGAGAGGTAGTTTGGCTACTCCATTGCCATTACCTGTAATTAAATGTTCCTTGGCATGTATTTAAAGTTGCATATTGTACACGATAAAGTCTGTGTAACAGGAAGGAGAGGTAGTTTGGCTACTCCATTGCCATTACCTGTAATTAAATGTTCCTTGGCATGTATTTAAAGTTGCATATTGTACACGATAAAGTCTGTGTAACAGGAAGGAGAGTAGTTTGGCTACTCCATTGCCATTACCTGTAATTAAATGTTCCTTGGCATGTATTTAAAGTTGCATATTGTACACGATAAAGTCTGTGTAACAGGAAGGAAATGTAGTTTGGCTACTCCATTGCCATTATCTGTAAATGTTCCTTGGCATGTATTTAAAGTTGCATATTGTACACGATAAAGTCTGTGTAACAGGAAGGAGATGCCCCCCAGTGGCACAGTGGTATGTCTGCGGCCTTACAACGCTAGAATCCGGGTTTCGATACCCGTGGGGGGCAGAGCACAGATAGCCCATTGTGTAGCTTTGTGCTTAGTTCTAAACAAACTGATGCGGCCGAAAATATTAATACAGCGAGAGTATCCAAATGAACTATCAATAGAATTATTATAAATTTGTTTTAAGACATTCAATACTTTTAGTTGGACCGGTATGTTAAGTTAGTTACATTATTTACTGGTTCGTTTACATTATAACCTCCGTCACCGAAGGCGTACGCAGGTTATGTTTTCACCCTTGTGTATGTTTTTGTTTGTGTGTGTGTTTGTCAGCAAGATTTCTCGAAAACGGCCGAATAGATTTGGACGAAAGCTGGTATACATTTGGACTATGACCAAACTTAGAAGTGAATATTTTTGGAGGGTCAATGTCTCAAAGGTCAAGGTTACAGAAATCCA
>NW_013670923.1:0-1422 GCF_000517525.1 Limulus polyphemus | reverse complement strand
GTCAAAATCTGCTTGCGTCCTATACACCCCTATTTAAATATATTTACACATGGCTTGTGTATATCGTATATATACATATATATTATTCATACCTTCCATGCATAGTTTAGTTCAATTGAATGTTATTTATAACAATAGTTAAAAACGTAACTATTTATAATGCTCCCTAAATAATCAAAAAACAAATTACAGTGAAAGCAGTGAAGATTTTGTAGGTTTTGAACCAAACTAAATAACAGTAAACCTTTTTTTTTTTACAGAATTGATGAGAACAGTGTCCTGATATAAAACGCAGGGAGTATGTATTATAATCTTTACCTCTCCTCTGTCCCGAGATGGCTCTGTATGAGCCCCTCTGTTAGAAGCAATGATAATGACGCTATTAGTATCTTTCATCCTTGTATAAATACATGTCGGTTTTTCTGTCTATTTATAAACCAGCTGGAGTACCCGTCCCCTGGACGGAAGTTATGTAAATTCATGATTAATGAAAGGTTATCTTGGGACGTGAAAAGTTGCTTCCGTTATATGTAATTGTAACAAACGCCCATAAAAAACAGCAAAACTGAAAATGTGTAGGTATCTTCCCATGGACCTAATGAAACCACCCCCCATACCAATTTTTGGTAAAGATCCATCCATATCCTGCGAAGTAGTTATACGGACATACAACAGACAGTACTAATATATTTAATATAAAATTTTGAGTTGAAAGGATAAAAAAAATTTACTTGCCATTTTAAAATTAAAAACGTCAGTTACAGACTTTGTTAATGAGACTCTAATATAGATAATTGGTTGTAAAATTATTTATTGCTCTAACACACGCAAGTATCAATCTACAGATTAAGGGATCTGGGTGGGATGGGGGGTTTATATTTGTTGACGTTTACAGATGTTTTCTTTATTTCAAATCTTTGTTTGTTTGTTCTGTAAGATCGAGTCCCCCCAGTCCCCCAGTGGCACAGCGGCATGTCTGTTGAGCTTACAACGCTAGAAACCGGGTTTCGATACTCGTGGTGGGCAGAGCACGGATAGCCCATTGTGTAGCTTAACTTCAAACAAACTGTAAGATCGAAACAGCAAACGTGTTTCGGTTTCTCCTACATACGTGCAGGAGCGTCGAGAGCTAGCACGGGCCCCCCAAAACAAATGTTTCGGTTTCTCCTACATACGTGCAGGAGCGTCGAGAGCCAGCACGGGCCCCCCAAAACAAACATCCTCACCAGGCTCCCGTTCTCTCTCTCTCTCTCTTTTAACATTTTAAAGACCTTATTAAAAAGAAGGTCCTACATTAAGACAGCAAAGGGACATAAACAAGGCAAAATCATAACAGCAGCCATTTTTAGCTCACAGTATAAGCTGTAAAAACGTTAATAAAGTAACAACAAATATCTATTAAATCTATAAAGTAACAAATAC
>NW_013670922.1:63790-66690 GCF_000517525.1 Limulus polyphemus | reverse complement strand
AGAATACCTGCTTCACAATTGGAAAGTAACTCAAATACTTACAGTATGCTATACTATCTAGTACAGGTAGACAACGAACTTATATAAGAAGTCACTTTTTGTGTAGTCCTTTTGCAAGCCATCACAGTGTTACAGAAGAACATTTTGCATGCGTAGTCCTTGTAAACTATCACGGTGTTATGTGTAAGAGGAGCTGTACATCTGGGATGTGGAATCCTTGTAAACTATCACGGTGTTATGTGTAAGAGGAGCTGTACATCTGGGATGTGGAATCCTTGTAAACTATCACGGTGTTATGTGTAAGAGGAGCTGTACATCTGGGATGTGGAATCCTTGTAAACTATCACGGTGTTATGTGTAAGAGGAGCTGTACATCTGGGATGTGGAGTCCTTGTAAACTATCACGGTGTTATGTATAAGAGAAGCTGTACATCTGGGATGTGGAATCTTCGCGAGCCATCACTCTCTCTTTTTTTAATTGCCTTACTATAGTGGAAGGATAAGGGACAATCCGTAATGGATCTGTGTATCAAAAATACAAGTGTCATTTTACATTTAAGAAATCTATGATTTTATAACTTGATCTCGTCTGATTTATTTGAATTGGAATGTTAAAATGGAAAGGCACCTTATGCGCATGTGGTCAAAAAAGGCTACATCAGAGACCCTAGACGGCTCTAATTTTAAATTCCTGACCAGAGAGGAGAAAGCCAGACAGTAACACCCGCCGCCACAAGAACTTGTCGCTCTTTCACTTTTATAGCGCGTCAAAAGCTGAAAGTGGGGGTAGCGTCATGGCGTATCTAGCCCTAGACTATCGATCCACAGTCGAGCACGATAGCCACAAGAACACGCTCGGACCCTTTTTATTCACATATAAATAGTTTTGAATGAAAATAAGGCATCTTCCTAAAAAAGAGAAGGTTCAATACACTTAGTAACAGCGTTGCTGTTCAGATAATGTATTATATAAGGATGCAAACCCTTTAGTCGTTAAATTTGAGGTATAAATAGAGTCTATTTCTTATAACTTGTGTTTATCGAACGTGTCTTAACTCCTGGTAGAACCTTAAACGTGTTCAAGCAGCTGTTTATTAAACAATCAAAGACAAAAAACGAGAGTCTTATTTAAAAAAACTATGAACTATTTAGTGTACTCGACGTAGAAGGATTGACTGTTGCAACGTTTCAGGTACAACGTGCAACAAATAACATTACTTATTACAAGATCTTAGCCTATACTGGGGGGTTATCCTCTCCATGTTGTACTTTATTATAGTACAGGCTCATAATATATGAAAAAAGGTACACTTGGCGTTATTTACCTTTCTAAAGATTTCAATGTATGTATACATATATACACAACGTACAAAGACACGTATAAAGAGCTACTGCTCTTCCTTCCGAGTACATGTAAAGAAAGTGCAAGAAAGGTTAGATATACTTGACGTTTCATCCTCCTCCTGAGGTCGTCCGCGTACGTACAAATACACAGCATAAAGGCAGGGAAGCGGAAGAAGAACAAAGCTAGCACTTTGTCCTTGAAATTATAAATTTTATAATTTAACGAATGTTCTAATATCAAACAGTTGTGTATATTAACCCTGATGAAGCCACAAACGCGAAACGTTGGTTAAAATAAAATAAATGTAGATATCTGGAGTATAATGGTAGTTTTTCTGATTTTTAAAAAATCAAAATGTGTAAATCCCTCCAGTATGCACTACAGATTTTGAAAGACAACAAAAACTTGCACTTTGTTTTTAGCACACGTTTAGAAAGTGTGAAGAGAAGTGCAATTGGCGTCCATTAATCTCCTGAAAAATTTCCGTGTATACGTACTAACTGCCGACTGACGTAGATGCAAAAGAATTGTTTGTTTGCTTCGAATGCTCGCACAAAGTTATAAAAGGATTATCTGCGCTAGTCGTCCCTAAGAGGAGGTAGCTAGTCAATAACATTTTCCGCCAAAATCTTGGGTTACGTTAGTCGAATAGTGGGACTTTATTGTTCCTCCTATAACGCGCTCACGGCCCCAGAATGCGCCAACTTAACAATACACGAGCTATAAAACCTCGGGTTCACAGTCCGGCATGCTAACCGTTGAGCCACACCCACCACAGTGCGGAAGAAGCGAAGAGAAACTACGAGAGGCGTTAGGAGTAAGGGTAAAGATGTGAGAAACTAGCAGCTTTCTCTTTCTGCTGCACGAGCTCGTGATCACCACCGTTATAGAAAATATGCAAATGAAGGTGTTTTTTAGAAGTCCACCGCTGTTCTTTTTTACTCTGAAAATAAGTAAATTCTTCTATAATTCTTAATTTTTTCCTATCATGAGCGTTTATTAAACAGGAAAATCAAACTTTCCTTTCTAAAGTATTTACTATACACATTATATCCGAATCTTCAAAACTTTTCTTTAAACAAAAACGATTTCGTTGTCATGCAATTCAGCACTTTGTTTCAACCAATTCTTTTTCTGAAAATACACATAATCAACGTATTCAACGGAGACTATTATAAACATATCGAAATCATATTCAAAGATTTTCTATAAAGGCAGTGCAGACTGTTATAAGTAAAAACGTCTAACAAAAACTACAAATGATTACCATCCTTTCAGAGCTTCATACAAGAATTATTTTACAAAATGACAATAAGAAAAAGCTTTTCACCCAAAATTTATTCTGATCCGAATTGTACAATGCAAAGTGCTCATCAGATAAGAACTTCAAGTGTTTTTTGATCAATATAAAATGATAATTGT
Organism: Limulus polyphemus; assembly: GCF_000517525.1. Classification (NCBI taxonomy): domain Eukaryota; kingdom Metazoa; phylum Arthropoda; class Merostomata; order Xiphosura; family Limulidae; genus Limulus; species Limulus polyphemus. The sequence goes on along the minus strand of NW_013670922.1, from coordinate 63,923 downwards.
TTTAGGGAAGTACAAGAGAATCAGAGAAGACATGACACTGAAACAATACAAACAAACAAACCTTTTCTTTGTATTTCAGTTAAACGAAATATGTCAGATTAGTCTATGACATTAGAAAATAATAAAAATGATA
>NW_013670922.1:61858-63188 GCF_000517525.1 Limulus polyphemus | reverse complement strand
CCCACGGCTGAAAGGGCGAGCATTTTTGGTGTGACGGGGATTCGAACCCGCGACCCTCAGATGCCGGGCCTTTTTCTGAATGTATTAATTTATTCCTAATCAACATTTCCTAAGCTTATCGCACACCAGTTAATATATATATATTTGAGATAACAGCCGTAAACACTGATACCCAGCTGACGATCTAATGTAATTTTATCTTCGTACATAAAATTATCGTTTTACATCTTTCTTCGGTTCTAATGATTTTTCCAAATTACACTGAGGTATCTTATTTTACGTTTAATGTTGTACATATGCCTTTATTATACTTTAACGATTATCATGTTGATTAGAATATGTTTTTACTTAAATTCATAATTCATTAATAATATATTCAAAGCGTGGTTTTGTTTTTGTAATTATAATCTTTCTTCTGTGCCAAAAAATGTCAACTTATAAACCACATTAAGACGTGACTTCTATAGGTACGTGAATAGATTTCACGAACACCAATATTTTATTGTAAACGAAGAGTTGACATTTTAGATACAGGTGTAAATGTCACAAGTGTCAGTATTGTAATACAAGCTTTAATACATGATGTTAAAAATTAGGTGTACATAGAATTCATGAGAGTCTATACATGACATCAAGAGAAGTGGATAGATGTTACGATCTTAATTACGTGACATTTATGGTAAGTGTATACATGTTACGAGCATATGTGACGTCCTAAATAATTATGTGGATATCGTGAATATCAACTTTTTCTAGTCTAGATAGAACGATGACATGGATTGAAGGCGATACATATAGAAAAGGATACACAGTTAAGTAACATTTGACTCCAAAAACGTAAGAAAAGTGCTATAAAAAGCCTGACCAAGCCTGTGATGTTACACAGTTGCTATGATAAAGGTAAATACTTTCTGCAAACAATACAGAGAAAGAAATCCCAACAACAGAATAACAGTATTTATATATCAGCTTCATTTGAATATCGTATTCACTTTTGCAACTTTTATAGCATCTATTTAGAAGCCTTTGCCATGCATGAAACTAGTTTTTGTCTCTGTACAGAAGAGTTTTATTGTTTTTAATTTTGACCAGATGCATGAGAGTAACAGAGTAGTTGCATTCTATCTGAATACATGAGGGGAACAGAGTAGTTGCATTCTATCTGAATACATGAGGGGAACAGAGTTGTTGCATTCTAGCTGAATACATGAGGGGAACAGAGTTGTTACATTCTAGCTGAATACATGAGAGTAACAGAGTTGTTACATTCTAGCTGAATACATGAGAGTAACAGAGTTGTTACATTCTAGCTGAATACATGAGAGTAACA
>NW_013670922.1:17777-61099 GCF_000517525.1 Limulus polyphemus | reverse complement strand
AGAGGCATGCTATAGTCTAGCTAGACAAGTGAGAGGAACAGAGATGTCACAGTGTAGCTAGTTATGTATATTACGAAGAGGCATGCTACAGTCTAGCTAGACAAGTGAGAGGAACAGAGATGTCACAGTGTAGCTAGTTATGTATATTACGAAGAGGCATGTTACAGTCTAGCTAGACAAGTGAGGGGAACAGAAATGTCACAGTGTAGCCAGTTATGTATATTACGAAGAGACATGTTACAGTCTAGCTAGACAAGTGAGGGGAACAGAAATGTCACAGTGTAGCCAGTTATGTATATTACGAAGAGGCATGTTACAGTCTAGCTAGGCAGGTGAGAGAAGTTACTTTTGTATAGTCAGTAAAAATTTCAGTTTATTTTTTTAAGTATGGAATTATTGTACACGAAACTAAAAAGTATAAAGTTTTTTACATAAATGTGTCTTTCTCAGCCCAGAGATTAGCCAGTGCAGAAAATAACCGAAAGAAAGAAAAGACATTGCATCAAATAAAAATAATAATCCAAACACAGGTCGCTATAACAACTTTCTTTGCTATTATTTTCCTACGATTCGGATGAAGACTCTTTGCCGCGTGCACTGTCTTGTTTTTTTTTCTTCTTTTTTTGGCTTTTTGTTGACCTTTAAATAGTCGCAGAATTTACTTTTATTGAATGTGGTTAGTAATTTTGCTCCAGAATATGATACCGTTTTTCCCCATATTCAGAACTGTCTAATAGGTTTTGACCAAATTATAGTTTGAAAAGCTAGAAACTAAATTACCGAAAGAAAAAGGTTTTTCTTGGAGTTGTATATCTGGTCTTTTTGCTCTCAAAAGTCATTAGGTAAATAAATTATAAAGAACAAAGTTTCCGAGTAATGGAACTCAAACTTCTGTGTGTTTCCATCTTCTTAATTTTTTGTTTTTTGACGTTTCCGTTACAGCTCTGTAAAAGTCTTTTGGTTGGACGAAAGCCAGCTGATTTTTAAAATACGATCATTAAGTCTTTCACGATTCTCTAGTGTCATGAGCAGAGCAGAAATATAAAACTTACCTTAATGATAGGCCTAATGTAATCAATTTTAAGAGAGGGGGGAGAAGAGAAAGTTAATCACCATGAACTGAACCAAATGATGATTCTTGCCGTTTTTTTATTTCAACACACTTAGAAGTAGATAGATAGATAGGTAGATTGAGAGATAGACAAAATATGCCTGTTATGGCCGGATTTTTTTGATAATATGTGATCAAGATGGCTATTATTTACGTTTCTTATCTGTGTAACGACTTCTTCTAATCATTCTATGACAGCGTTTAAAGACAAATCCAGCTGTACTGAATTCATTATAAAGAATGATCTAATGTTTTGTTCCAAAATCAAGATCTATGTTGAAGTGAGATAACGTACCAGATAGAAGGATCAGTGTGAATGGATTATAAGATTTTTATTAAACTCCACTTGCCCTAAACAGGTGAAAAACTGGTATTTAATAAAGCGAAGACGTTTGTTTTACTTTTGAGATGTTTTAACCACTGTACGAGAATCATCATTACCATCTTATACAACACTGTTCAGTCAGTATCATTCTCATCCCATATAGCACTGCTGAGTGAATATCATCGCCATCCCACATTACACTGTTAAGTCCTGACCTATGAAGCATTATATTTAGTTAAAGGGCCTGTAACGCGAAAAGCCCATAGCAACGAGTCTAGTGTTAACCAACCTGTAGTATCTAACTAGTGAAGCTTGACGTAAAACAGTTTCCGAAGATACGTACTATATCCTTTCTGCTCATAAAACTCCTATCTTTACAGTGCTTATAAATAACTCCCGCATTTGACCATTAGAGGCTCGCTTTGCCTGTATACTGCAGCTAAGCCTCACCGCTGGACAGTACCAGCTAATGCTGCGTTATCATTTAGTCATGCATGTTATTGTAGAGTAATGAGTGTAGACAGGTAATTATGTTCCTTATAGAATTCTGTTTGTAAAGTTGTTAGAATTATTTTAATAGTAACACACACACTTTTTTACACTACATTTACAAAAAAGAGCGCGAGTTTGCTCAGTTGCTCTCCGAATTATGTTCTAAATAGCTCTTTCCAACTTGTAACAAACGGCCGAAATGCGCAGATAACCCCTTCAGTCATACGACTATCTAATAATTATTTAACAAATTTCGTTCTTACAAATAACAAATATTTAACAAACTAAGTGGGTTTTCTTGTGCCCTGCCTAGCAGTATTTACACCAAAAATTAACTTCTTTACAAAATATGCTAAAAGAAGAGCAGTTTCCCCAATAATCTGTTAAGAATAATAAAGGATAATTTTCTCAACAATAAATAGGAACACCATTAAAAAATCCCCCTGTTGCAAATTTACCCATTATCTTTGCTCTTCCTTTCCTTGGCAAACAGGAGTGCCGTTTAATTTGTCAAGAACATTTAAATTCAACAATTCGCTAACATTCATAATTCCAGTCGTGATTGAACAGCTACATAACTGCTATATAAATCACGTTTGAATCTGTTCATTACAAGACTCTCTTTCATTTTCAGATCCAATAATGAACGAGCGTCATTTTTTTTTTTAGAAAATCATATGTATATATTAAAAGGTTACGTCGTTTCCAGAATCAGATGGGACATTAAAATTATTTCTTTATTAAAAATAAAGAACCATGAAATCCTGAGACCAGCTACAGAATTTATCAGTTTAACGTTTTAACTGTATTTCTAACTGCTCCAGAGTTTACCAAACTCATTTCATTCTAAACCCAAGTATTTTACTTTTAATTACAGTCCTTCAATTGTTCTTGTTTGAAGAATAATCAAGTTAGTTTGTATTGTTTCAAAAAGCCTTGTGTCTCTTCCGTTTTAAAATTTGTTGCCACATTAACTTCCTCAGCCAAATCCTTTCGAACCTCCTGTTATTGTGGAGGCAAAACTCTCCTTTATGCTTATTATTTCTTAACAAAGAACATCACAGATAAAATAAGTCTGGTTTAGAAAAGATAATAACAAGTGAGGTCCTTAAATTTCTTTGTGGTATTCTTTTACACGAAACACAGTCAGGTCAGATCTGCCACAAATCCCGTGACCCTGAATAGTGTATGTAGAATTCGGTTGAGTAAATGAATAGACAGAATTTGAAGGCAATTACAGACTTAAATAACACGTTACACTGAGTGGAAAATAGTAATACGAGGATGACAGCTGCAAGATGGATGGTAACCACTGTTGGAAATCATAAGTTCAGGATAAACTCATGTGGAGAAGCAGAAATTAATAAGCCACACACCCACACTGGTAAGATAAGGTTGGATAAGAAAATACGCTACTTCGTAAGGTAGATCAACTTTCTCACGACCTTCAAGTATAATGATGGAAAGTCACTCTTTCTTAAAGTGACTACAATGTCCTAGCAATGATGAGAGTGACGAAAAGTGCGGCCAATCAGACACGGGACAACCTGGTCCTTCTTCATTATGGCTGTTAACATACATTACATGCGATGTTACTTCCAAGAAAAGTGTATCAACATGTAAGATGACGAGCACCACTCACATCCTCCCACCCAGGTGGTGAACAAAAAATGTGCAAATCTCCTTCATTTTCCCAGAATTAAATTAGAGCAAATTTCATGTCTATACCATAAGTATAGCAGGAGAATGTCATAGAGATGCGGGCTATGGTATCTCGATATCGCCTACCACTACTTATTGTAAGTCTTATTGCTGTCCGTTAGTGATTACGATCAAGTCGTGCACACAAAGAGAGAGAGAGAGACAAGTAAAACGATGCGTATGTAAATAACTAGGTCGAAGCCACATGTTATTTGGTATTCTTTGTATACATAAATATATTTATTTTCTTCATTACTATTCCTTTAACAATGAAGCTAATTTTCTTACATTGCTCTCTAATTTACGTGATATGGTGGTTAATATGTCGGGCTGCGAATCAAAGAATTCGGGTTTCATGACGTTGTCGCTGAACACGCTCCGCACCTTCAGCTTTTAGAGGGTTATAGGAATAATAGTCAGTATTCAAAAAGCCGGACAAAGTTCTTATGGCGGTGAGTATTGCTAATTGACTGCCTTCACTCTGTTCAATAGTTAAAAGATTAGGGACGGTTGTATTTGAATTCTAATCTGGAGATTTAGTCCATGTGGGCATAAAGAACCATTTGAGTGGAAAATTCCAATTCCTAATTTACTTTATGTATTATGTCAGTTTTTATAATTGTTTTCTAATCTCAGTGTTTTCAAGTGTTATTTTGATTTTATCTCATTTTTAGATTTCACTGTTGATGAAATAAATGTTTTCTAAAATATCGACACCAGTAAATAAAAATGTTTCTCGTCGTAATTGTCTTTTTTTCTTCATTATCAAACTTTGTTTTCTCTCTCTCTCTATTAAGAGAGCTTCTTTAGGTATTCCTTTTCAGAATCCGTGTACCTTTTTGATTCATTCCATTTCGAATGATTAATTTAATTTAACTGACATGTTTGAGAGTCGGTTAATCACGAAAGCTTTAAGTCAGTTATCTAATGTTTCCAAAAAGTCATGAAACTTGTGTTTTGTATTATCTTCGTCCATTATTTGTTTTGTATTATCTTCGTCCATTAGTTGTTTTGTATTATCTTCGTCCATAAGTTGTTTTGTATTATCTTTTTCCATTAGTTGGCTTAGAACTGCTCGCACTGTAGCGCTGATCAACAGTTATATAAACTAGTGAATTGTTACTACAGGTACATGTAGGTGACTCTCACTCCTAGACTTAATATAACAACGAATAAACTTATTCGCTTGAGAAATATACAGCCAGACAAACAAATTCAAGAGCTATGCTACACATATAAATGGGCGGGAAAATTACATATGAAGATTGACAGATAAAAAAATAGCTGCTGTATTTTCAAACATAAGATACACTAGTTGTTGCTGGAGATAAAGGCATATAAAGCATAAATTATTTTTTTGTATTATATGCCTCAATCCCAAGAAACTAGAGTAGTGTTTTATGTTTGAAATGCCCCTACCCTTAGAAACTAGAGTCCTTTATCTCTAGAAACTAGTGTATTTTATGTTCGATATATTTTTACCAAAAGAAACTACATTATTTTATGTTTTATATGCTTTTTTTTCCAGAAACTAGTCCAGCAACAACTAGTGTATCTTATGTTTGATATGGCAACAACTAGTGTATCTTATGTTTGATATGTCTTTATCTCCAGCAACAACTAGTGTATCTTATGTTTGATATGTCTTTATCGTTTTGTGTTTAAAAAAAAGAGCAACAACTAGAGTATTTTATGTTTGATATGTCTTTATCTCCATCAACAACTAGTGTATCTTATGTTTGATATGTCTTTATCTCCATACATATTTGCTGTCTGCGCTCTGCACATATGCGGAAATCGAACCCCGAAATTTAGCGTTGTGAGTTCGTAGTTTTACCGCCGACCCACCAGATGGGACCCCATGTGAAGAAGTAAATGAAACATTATTGAAATATACCGGAAGCGCTTATTTGTCTCTTTTATTAATTTTCAAATATTTTGTAAGAAAAAATGTTCATGAATCAAGGATGCTATCGTTCCAACAGCAAAGATAAAATAGGATAGAAGGGATTTCTAAATATGAACCTATTTAATTTAATTGATTCAAACAGCCTGAATTGTAACAGCCACACGATAAGGAACATTCACTTTTCTAATGATATATATATATAACATAAGACAACATAAATTTATTTAGTTAGCTGTACTATCTAACTCATGGGTGTTTGATACACGAATGACAGACATGTAATTTGGATTTTTACAAAATGATGTCATAGATTGTTCATCTTTGAGAGGCGAAGAAAGTTATAGAATCGTTAATGATAGCAGTTTATCTTTTGATCACAAGCAGTTATGGTATGATTGCGTTTCGAACAAAGCATTTTGACGTAAGTGTCTGCTCGTGACTTGAAATCACCTGCTCTGTTCCTATCCCGCAATGACTTCGTGACTTTCTCATTTCGAACACTATAATTTACCGATCACTTTGTAAGATCCTGCTAATTACAGACTAAAATACAGATATAGGATCTATAACATGTTAGCTACAGACTAAAATACAGACATAAGAATAAAACATGTTAGCAACAGACTAAAATACAGACATAAGAATAAAACATGTTAGCAACAGACTAAAATACAGACATAAGAACAAAACATGTTAGCTACAGACTAAAATACAGATATAGGATCAATAACATGTTAGCTACAGACTAAAATACAGACATAAGAATAAAACATGTTAGCAACAGACTAAAATACAGACATAAGAATAAAACATGCTAGCCATAAACTAGAATATAGGCATGAGAATAAAAACATGTTAGCCACAGACTATAATACAGATATGAGAATAAAACATGTTAGTTACAGACTAGAATACAGACATGAGAATAGAAGATGCTAGCCACAGACTAGAATACAGACATGAGAATAAAAACCTGTTAGCTACAGACTAAAATTCAAATGTGGCATGCTAACTACAGATCAAAATGCAGACATGAGAATTAAAATATGCTATTTACAGACCATATAGACTTTAGAATGAAAATGTGCTAGCTTCATACTAAAATACAAATATGGGAATTAAAACATAACAAGCTACAGACTAAAATGCAGAAGTAATAAAAATGCTAGGTATAAAATAAATTACAGACACATGACTTAAAACATACAATGCTACAAAACTAAAATTAAGACATGTTAGCTACAGACTAAAATACAGAAGACATAAAACATACTAGTGTAGATTAAAATACATCCGAATAATTAAAAAATCCTTACTACAAATTCAAATACAGACGAAGAAATAAAACACATTGGCTACACAGGAAGAATTAAAACATGCTAGCTACAGACGAATGAGGTGAAGTTATGTGTATTTTGATTTGGTAACATGAAAGTTTACACTTCATCAACTTAATCCAGTTCACATCATAACAGTCGTTGTCAAATAATTTGCTAATATAAATAGCGCCTCAACCACTACTATGACTGACTGTTTTCTCCCATCCAGCCTTAAAAACCCTGGCATTGAAACAAAGGCCTCGTCAGCATCGGACATTGCAGATATAGTGTAGTTAACATATTTTCATATAGTCTTCTTTGTTTTCACTCAAACGTTCTTATTAAGGATGAGACAGTATGTGTGTTTGCGCTAACCCACGGGATCATATGTGTGTAATTAGTATTACACTAACGAGTAAACTCAAGCTTTGCATACGAAGCGTATTTAAACTTTAGGCCTAATTGTTGAATTTTGTGCGCCTGTATTGAGATAGTTGAAAACGTATAATAGCTATAAGATATTGAATTTTTAAAATGATGGAATCATGAAGTGTGAAATTCTGTGGCAGTGACTATTAAGACTAAATGCTATATATATTATAAAGCAGACAAGCTCATGCTTTGTGTAAGACGCGTATTTAAACTTTAGGCCTAATTGTCGTTTTTTAGGCGTGTTGGCATTCGTATGGAGATGTAATGATATTGCGTTCTTTATAAACTATGGAAGAGTAAAGAAGAAGAAACTTATCGTGTTTCCTTGTGTGTTCTTTATGTTACTGAAGTAATTGTCTTTAAAGTTATTGCTACAAACGTCGTATTTTTCCCCTCGTATAAATGTAAATGTACTACTGTACAATTAGCCAATAGGAATATTGGATTTCCATGTGAGCTAACACGTATACACACAAACTGACTAACACGCATTGTTATTTTTATTACATAGAGTTCAGGCGTTATTCTGACACCCATCTCAATTCCTTTTTATTATTGTATTTCAAGTATCGTTCTGAAGTTAATTATTCTAGTGTAAAGAAGATTTTATCAACTGAAGTTCCTTTTTTAGGTTATTTTTATATCTCAAGTGCCATTCCGAAACTCATTATTCTAGTCCAAGGAAACTGTTGACAATTGATGTTGCTTTTCGAGGTAACTATTTTTATATTTCAAGAACGATTTCATCAACTGAAGTACATGCTCTGAATCATTATTATTCTATTTTAAACATTTTTTTCTGAAGCTCATTTCTCTAATAAGTTTTGCCCAGTTATTGGAGCCGATGGCTATTTTCTTAATTTAGATTTTTCACTTAATATTCATTGGTAATTTTCTTAATGATTGGTTTTGTTACTAAACGGGTTTACAACACTGCCGAGCGCTCATAGATAAATTAGTGTAAGCTTTTATGGAACTTAATGTGTTGCACAGTAGGCAAGCCGGGTGTCACAAACCACAACACGTAATTGCAAAAATGAATAAAGTGTGGCCTGATTTTTCTGCTACAATAAAGTGTGGCCTGGTTCTTCTGCTACAATGAATAGCGTTTCGTTTTTGAATTTATTTCTGCAGGATTAAGACTTTAAAAAATGCGTGATTTGGGCACCATACTTAAATTACTTTAAAAAGCATAAACGGCCTGGCATGGCCTGGTGGTGAGAACGCTCGACCCGCAATCTGATGGTTCCGAGTTCGAATCCCCGTCACCAAACATGATCGTCTTATATTGTTGCCGACTGGGCCAGCCGCCAAGATGTAAAAATTCTTGGCTTACAAAACATAACAGCCAACCACAAAACAACTGGGATTAAGGCCGTAGAGGAAAAAGAATAAATATAAAAAAGCGCCATTAATTCATAAGTTTTTTGTTGTCGTTTTTAACGCGGAAATCTATTTAGAGCATCATTCAGGGGGAAAACAGAAGAAGAAGAAAGATGTCCTAATGCAATGGTTGCTGTCTTCTTCGTTAACAGAGCCAGAGTGTGATAAGTTTGAACATAAGCGAAAGGTTTTCATATATATATAGTTATTAACTGAAATAAAACAGAATCCCTTAATTACTTTTCCCGACTTATCCCAAAATTGATGTTTAGTAAGGAACCTACAGAACTGAATAATTAATTTAAAATATAAAAACAGCGACTATTACAGTAGGCAGGGTTTGATTTTAATTATTACCTGAGAATGGCCTAATACTATGTGTCGAAATGTTGTAATCATGAAAATTAAAACTTGACTACTGTAAAAGATTCTGTTATTGTATTTTTAATCAATTATCCCAAGAATATTACGGGGATACGAGATGAGAAAGTGTCTCCTGTTTTAGTGCTGCAACCTATCGGAAGACACATCATGTTCACCAGTTTCCCAGCGCCATGCCGCGTGGCAGTGATTATGCAGCTCGTTCACAACACGTGCGAACTTGAACGGGTTTTATTTTCCCACGTGACTTTTTTTTTCTACTGGAATCCTACTAATTCTACAGTAGTAACGGCAGGGAGCCGAAAATTACAATCATAAATCTTAGAGTCACCTATGGGCAAGGTAAACTTGAAAGAATCATGAACATTTTCACTGCTAGAAGTCTCGTTTTGGGAGCCATCTTAGTGGTGAACACAAAGTGAACTGATGCTAAAGATGGCTTTTTTGTTTGAAACTGACATCGTTGTTGAGTCAATAGATTGCCGTGAGTGAGTGTAAATGGACGTACAAGGTGACTGTACTTAAATGGTTTGTTTGTTTGTAGTTAAGCGCAAAGCTACACAATGGGCTATCTGTTACTGTAACTTAGACGGTTTGTTTGTTTGTTTGTAGTTAAGCGCAAAGCTACACAATGGGCTATCTGTGCTCTGCCCACCACGGGTATCGAAACCCGGTTTCTAGCGTCATACGTCCGCAGACATACCGCTGTGCTACTGAGTGGCACCTTAGACCGAAGCTAGAAAAATCAACATACCGAGTGTGTACTATTTTGAACACTATACTTTAATAAAATGGTTCATTGTTGGCAATTATAGCATTGAAACCAATAATGAGAAGTCACGAAATACAAAGAAAGAAAATGTACAGTTAGAAAGTGGAAAAACGTTTGCTAGAGAGATCCATAATATGACGATGGCGCTAGATTTTAGAAAGTATATAAAAGTAGTCCTAGAATACCTAGAACGGAGTCAAAGAAGCAGCTTCAGTCGAATAAATAGAATCAAACTAAGGCAATTTAGCGTGGAAGAAAACCCGCAAGCTTTGAATAGTATTTCACGTGGCATGTTTCCATTTATCACTTCTAAAAGGAAAATAATTCGACATATATAGCATTGCAACAAACACCAGTGACTCTCACCTGAGACAGGTGGAGACATCTATAGTGATAGATGGGGTGATTATTTATGTAAGCGGCGGTTTACTAACTCATAATTCATTGCTTTTAATTTTTGGGTCTTATTGTTTATTCATAGTCTTTCACAATTTCTATATAAGCGACTTAGCAGCTAGGCTCGATTTAGATGTGGAATGAAGCATGCCTGGAGGTGTCTGTTTTTGTGTGGTCCGCCTCCGAGTAAAAAATAACATTTTCCGTGCGAAGATTACAAACTTCAAATAGTTTGTATTAGATGAAGAACTCCAGAGAGAAATGTTTGCTATAATCTGTAGATACATCACCTATCTTTTATACTCACTGAACTGTCGATCTTGTTTTATCAGAAGATTATAAATCAATTAGCTCCCATACTTTATACGTGTGGGTAATTTTCTGTATTACCATAAGAGACAAAAGCTCTAATTGTTAAGTGTTATTCTTTAAACACTAAGGAGTTATACATTCTTCTGTAATTTAAAAAAATTTTGTGTCTGTTTCCAAGCGCATAGCTACACAATGATGATGTACCCACTGTGGGTATCGAACCCAGAATTTTAACTATATAAGCCCTCAAGATTATACGATCTTTCAGACACGTAAGAAATATCTGCAGATATTTTCAGATACAAACAATCTTTTATGAAATTTCCCCAGTTTTTGCAGACAAAAAGACTTTCAGAAAAGTATTCTTTTATTCATGACAGAAAGTATGTAGTTTCTGCAAACAGAAGTCACTTGTTATGAAACATTTCCAGCTCATGACAACAAAAAATCGTTTATATAAAAGGTTTTCTGTTTTTTCAAATAAATACGTTTGTTTTCGAGATTTACACTTTTATATTCCCAGTAATTAAGAATTTCGTGATAAGGGCGTTTTTTACTTTCAATTATAATCACAGTAAAAACAGTAAAAAACAAAATACCAAAGCGATGATGAAAAACAATTCCTGCTCAAAACAGTAAAAGTATGAACATTGTTTTCGTTGTTGGTTGTTGTTTTCTTAGTGCCAGGAGGTCCAGTGCGGAGAATCGAGCCCATAGTTTTTGCGTTGTGAATCCGTAAACTTACCACTGCCCCTTTGGGGGACCATTTTTTTCAATATGCTAGTTATGACGAGACATAACTTCTATTATTTAATCATTTGTTTTCTATATTGTGGTTATGACGAAACATAACTCTATATTGTGGTTATGACGAAACATAACTACTGTTATTAAATAGTTGCAATGGCACTCACGAGTTTACTTTAGAAATATGAAAAACGCAATACGGTATATAATAGGCTTAGTTAGCTTAAAAATTTTTTATCAATCAAATGACACGAATTTTCTAAATTTTAACTAATAAATTGAACTTTTTCCACAAGTTAACGTTTCTTCTCAACACTTTTTGTTGCATGTTTATCCTGGGTGTTTCCCTAAAGCACTTTTATTTTGACAAGTAAAGCAACGTTTATGAACTCAGCTACGTTATATTTAGGTTTTATAGTTAACCCCTTTCTTACTGGTTGTTTTCCGCGAATAAACTGAATGACTAAACGTTATATTTAGGTTTTATGATTAAACCATTTTTTACTGGTAGTTTTCCGCGAGTAAACTGAATGACTAAACGTTATATTTAGGTTTTATGATTAAACCATTTCTTATTGGTAGTTTCCGTGAAAAAACTGAATGATATCTTGAAGTTAGCTGAATTACCTATTGATTAAAAGATAACATGCCAAACAAACTATCCGTTTACTACAGTATTAATCTCCTACTCTGTAGCTTAGCTGTTACTTCTGAAAGTTTATAACGCTAAAACTCAGGTTTCGATACTCGCGGTGAGCAGAACACAGATAGCCCATTGCGTATCTTTATACTTAGCGACAATCAAACAAGATAATAAGCCTCTTATTCCTGTAATCAACAAGATCATATGGACTATCAACAAAACAAATGGAATGGGTTCGCTGGTAGCTCCGACAGCATAAACGGTTTCATGACGTTTTTCTTTGACATTCTGATTGCAACAAATGCTGCCTTAAACTTGTGTCAAAAACTTAACCCTGATAAAAATAATATCGTTGTCATGAACCTACCAGCACCTAAGTTTGATTATAATTGGTAACTTTTTATTACGACTAGTTACTAACTAGATTTTATCCTGTTTCGGCTTCTAACTGCTAGAAGAACTATTTCTGAGTTGGTAGTGCGATTTGATCTTTGGTCTTCTTGATGGAAACTATGGTGCGTTACCCACTCCACTAGGGTTACAGAGACACATAACTCATATACCACAATAGTTTAAAGGAAACCCATAGATACGAATAAATATAACATGAAGTCAGAATAGTATTCAGAATCCACAACGTAATACGATCGTAATACCTAAAGACCCAGTGGAGAGGAAAAACATCCACTGTCAATATGGACTGTACAGAGACACATAACTCATATACCACAATAGTTTAAAGGAAACCCATAGATACGGATAAATATAACATGAAGTCAGAATAGTATTCAGAGTCCACAACATAATACGATCGTAATACCTAAAGACCCAGTGGAGACGAAAAACATCCACTGTCAATATGGACTGTAAAACGTTGAAGAAACAAAATGATCAACACACATAAGAAAAAAGACAGATAGAAGAAGGCTTATACTTACCCCCATTTGATAACACACTCAGTCAACCTAGCATAGATGTAATCAAAACTTGGATACCTCTCTCAAAAACATTCAAATAGTTAATTCAGGTTATGTTGAGAAAGATTCCACTCCAGTGGATAACGACCAGGTTTTTATCAAGTAGACACAGGATCGAATCCAAGCCACCACCACCACTTGTATCAGATAGTTCTGGCTAAGTCTGTAGATGTAAACGTTTGTTTCAGATAGTTCTTGTTGAGCCTATACATGTAAAAGTTTGTTTCGAATAGTTTTGCATCAACCTAGAATTTATTTTTGCTTCATAAAGTCGAATAAAACCTGCCGAATAGTATTCCGTTTAAAGGCTGCACAAAGGAATCTAAAAGATATATCGATACTTAGCGCCTCGTTGAGTCCATACCTCAGAGGATTAAGGAAGTACATTGAAAAACTATTGAATACACTCAATAACTAAATACTACTATGGCTTACAGTAGACTTTTGTGACAACTCTTTGCAGTTTCTTTGGTTAAAGGATGGTAAATATATAATATCTCCATTATGTTCATATAATGTTTTGGGGTCATTATGTATCACTCCTAAAATTCTAGAGAAATGCAAACTTTTTGCCATAGCTGTAAAGGGAAGTTTATTAAATTAGAAATGTCCACACTTACATAAAAAAAATACTTGCCCATCTTGAAACAAGTGATCACCACCCCTCCTACATGTATCCACCTACTGATGTATGAAAGTGCTGATTCGCCTTAAAGCCAATTACTACATAAGTACAAATAAGTATGTACTACACATAACTACCGCATCTTGCTACAAATGTCCTTTAGAAATAATAATTAGAGCTATTAACAACACAAATCGTTGACCACGCACATTTACGAAAACCTAATCAGTTATACACAAAACCACAACTTACTCGCACAATAGCGAAAATACTAAATTAACCTCATACAGATGTCACTCTTTTTTTTTCTACTGCTCATACTGAATAAACAAAAATAATAATTCATTTATACTTAAACACTCACTCATATGAACTTAGCTATTTAAATCTACGTCCATATTCACTAGGAAAATACACAAATGACTAGTGTGGAATCATTCTTATGAGCCAAAACTAGTTGTATAAGCTTGTTTCGGGTAGTTCGGGCTAAGTCTGTTGATGTGAACGTTTGTTTCAGATAATTTTGACTAAGTCTGTAGATGTAAAAGTTTGTTTCAGATAGTTCTGGCTAAGCCTGTAGATGTGAACGTTTGTTTCAGGTAGTTTTGGCTGAGCCTGTAGATGTAAAAATTTGTTTGAATAGTTCTGGCTAAGCTTGTAGATGTAAAAGTTTGTATCAGATAATTTTGACTAAGTCTGTAGATGTAAAAGTTTGTTTCAGATAGTTCTGGCTAAGCCTGTAGACGTGAACGTTTGTTTCAGGTAGTTTTGGCTGAGCCTGTAGATGTAAAAATTTGTTTGGATAGTTCTGGCTAAGCTTGTAGATGTAAAAGTTTGTATAAGATAGTTCAGTCTGAGCCAATAGCTCTAAAAAACTGTTTTACATCCAAATTGAGCCGAGAAATGCAAAACTTTTTTTCCAAAAGTGCACAGCTGAGCCAAAGCGACATGCAAAGCTTTATATCGGAAAGCTGACTTAGTCGAAGTTAGTTGTAAAAGTTTCAATCCCAAAGGCTGGTTGAGCCAAAGTTACCTGTAAAACAATGCTGATTGGATTGATGCTAGCTATATAAACTTGTGTCGGGAACATCTGGCTGAGCCGAAGCTAGTTGCAAATATTCGTATCGTACCGTTTAGACTTAAGCTAGATATATAAATAACATTAATGTTAAAAAAGTAAACCTTACTTGTTGTCAGTTTAGCTTGCTAGGTTATATGTTCGTAATTTAATATTAATATAACATTTTTGGTGAAATATTTTTCATAATATTTAGCACAGTGATGGTATTTGAAGGCTCACATTAACCACTTAATAGATTGATTTATGCTTAATTCAAGTGACACATCAAGTAAAAATTATTAATCATTAATTTATGATTCAGAATGATAGGCGGAAAATTTCTTTTGAGAGAGATTCCCCTAAACTTGAGGGTGGACATCATCCACCTCTTTAACCCCTGTCAAGGTGTTGGTCCTCCCGGATGGAAACTTTTAAATGAATCGGAGATTTTTTTTTGCAGAAAACGTTTATTCCACACGTACGTCAGTGCGTGTACTGGTCTTGCTTTATTGCTTCAGGCATTCTGTTTCTTCCCTTGCCACTCCTAGTTGCTTGACATACCGCCTTCCCACATCTGACAATCATTTTAAGATATTTAGTAAATGCAAATATAACTTCTCGTAGAGTAATCGTACGACTGCCAGCTGCCTGCGGGACACCAATTATAGAGTGCGAGGCCGCTGTCACCGAGAAATTCCAGCTGTGGCGCTGCTGGATGAACCATTTCGGCACAGTGGTTTCTCGAGATTTCTGCGATCGGTCTGACAGTTACTGGGGGAAATATCCTGCAGGCTTTACAAAGGAAAAATTAGGCCTGTTAGTGTGTTAAAGGCAACGATCGTACTTTCATTCAAACATAATACGAGAGTAACAGTGAAACCTGCATCCTGGAATCAGTATCTTTTCTCAAAGTTAAGTCTGATGAAGGTAAAATGTTGGTTAAGTTTCACATTTAAAGCTCAAACTGGATATCTTGTATTAATGAGAAGTAAAATGTTCGTCAAGTTTAACATCCATAATTCAACAGTACAATTTACATTGAAAACAAACGCATTGTTTAGGCTTAGCATCCATAACTCAAACTGGAAATCTATTAATAAGAAGTAAAACATTGGTTAAGCTCAACATCCAGAATTCAAACTGGAAACCTTATGTTTATGTGGAGTAAAATGTTTATCACGCATAATTCATTTGTATACCTTGTATTTGTGAAAGAAAAAAAAACATCATATAGGCTTAACTCGGCATCATGCATTAATGAGAAGTAAAACGTTGGTTAGGCTGGCCGAATCTCGAGAGATATTATTGGGATTACTGTCGAAAATACTTTTAACAGCGAGGGTATCCAACTGACGAATCAATGCATCAAAATATTAGAAGTATTGTTTAACGACTCTACATACTAGGCTCATAGTAAGAGTGGAATGTTAAATAAGTTATACCCATTACTAATTATATATATAGATAGCTTGCCTTGATCAGAAGTTATTGATAACTCATAATTCAACCTCGACGTCTGATTTTAGTATAGAAAAAAGTTGTGATTAAACGTAACATTCATAACTCAAACTGCACATCTTGAATCAATAAGAAGTAAACGTGTTGTTTAATTTAAGTTTAACATGTTAAATTCAAACAGGACATCTTATTCTACGACATTCTCTAATCACTGAGACTTATAAGCTCTAACATTTGGAAAAGATAGATTACTGTAGTCATTTGACTTATGTTATTCATGTAAACACAAAAAAATGACACAAACAGAGTTAATATTTAAATTAACACTTGCAAAATTAACATCTCAAGATATATATCACTATCAAATCTAACTCTAAAAGTTACACTCATCAAGCGTTTAGTTCATAATAACACTAAATTGTTAACATGTAAAAAGTAACAATATTAAAGCAGAATGTCAAATTCGTTTTTTAAACCTAAACATCTACACATTCATTGAAATGTGGATAAACTGTAACAGTTCCCCTTTTCTGATGTGTAAAGACACGAGTACCACAGAACATAATTCAGCTAATGCTAAAACATTAAGCTATTTCACCAGTTGTACGATGTTAGAGTATTAATTATTCAACTAATACAGTGCTGATATACACTCCAGAGAACTTTTCTCATCATCGGTTGCACCCACCCACCACAGTGTTCAGTGGCAAGTCTACGGACTTATGACGCTAAACATCGGGTTTCGATACCTGTGGTAGGAAGAGCATAGATAGCCCACTGTGTAACTTTGTGTTTAATTACAAACAAACAGAATCATCGATACTTTTATAAAACTCAAAGTTTTAGTTGAACAAAAATCTCATGTTTAGCCAAACATGTGTTATTAACAAGAAAGTCAGAAAGAGCTACGATGAGAATAAAGTAAAATTTAAACTACAAAAAAATGACAAAGGGGGGGGGGAATAAAGGTGCAGATGAAAATATAAATATCAAAGCATAAAATATGAATAAACAGGTGGAAGAAAGAATTAGGAAAGAGAATAAAAACAAAATACAAACAAATAAGAGCTACAATACAATGAGAGCAAAATGTGCCAATGAAAAACACACGTCATGTGTAAATGGTGGCTTGCCTCTCATATATGAAAAAAACCTATTCTCTTGATGTTTAGCAGGGTCGAACGAGAGTTTTTAGCACGGGATGTCGCTAGTGTCAGAAAATCTATTCATCACAACTGGAATACAGCCGCGATTGGCTACGCAAAAAACCCAAGGGACTTCAAAGGAGTTGCAAGCCGCAATTAGTCACGGTGATGGGCGGGCCCACGAGCAATTCAACTGTGAGCTACCCGTGTGTCTCGTGCAGCGAATAAGAGTTAGGTTGTTTTCAAACTCGAGGGTTCTAACGTAGTGTAGGATTCGCTAAACTAAAACAATTGTTTTATAAAAGCAGTTCTCTTGTCGAAAAGCTGTTGTAAGAACGTGTTCGACAGATAACTCGTATTACTAACAGTGATTTAACTCAAACGTTAATGGTTCAAGAAATTTGGTGGTGCTCGGGGGCCAGCCCGTGGACTAAGGGATCAACTTTTGAGCTTTGTGGAACCTCAAATTCTCCAATCGGCCAGTGTGAACAACAACCGTACTCGGTCATGGCTAGTACCATTAATTTTGGAGTAAGTAGCGAGATTAAAATAAAGAATATAAGAGTCAGTGTGTCACTAGATAATAATAACCGGCAACAGATATTCACGAAAATATTAAACTTCTATGTTATATAACATTTTTAAAAGTAGACTTATCCGAGAAGTAAAGGTTTCGAATCAAATACGTGAACATTGTGTATGCTATACATCTGTTCCAATATAACTGATATAAAAATGGACTTGAATATCAATTAAGTATTTAGTATTTACGTTTTGTTGATTTGTTTGTTTGAGCTACTGTATATATATATATATATATTTGCTTTTGGTATTGATATGTATAAATATATATATTGTAGGTCAACAAAGATACCAATACAAATTACCCTTATGCAGTTTTCTCAAGCTAAACATATGTAACATTTAAACGCTTTAAATATGATTGTTACATCTCACGGTAACAGTTAGGAAGAACATAGCCGTGAAATAAGCGACGTAAACAAAGGATGCGTTGGGATATAATCATAGGTGTCGCTTGTTACAGTTCGCTTGTCAACTCTTCTTGTCTTCGCTCATATGCGTTCAGTTTCTGTGAAAATTTTCGGTCATATTCGCTACACAAAGATCTAATTTTAGTACTATTTATAATCGGTCGTTTACTGACTTTACTCTTTTATTTATTTTATTTTTTTTTTTTACTTGTGATCTAAGAGAAGTGATTGAGAGAGAGATATGATGTTTCTAGAAATGCGATTATTAACGACCACGAGAGTTTGATATTATTATGTATCTTATGTATATTCAATACAATGGGAAGACACACTGGCTCCGAGGGTAACACAGAGGCTCAGAGATCCAAGCGACAAAACCCATAAAGGTACATGCTAGTTCGGGGACAATCGGTATAGTTTTCTCTAGTTACAAGCTGACATACACGCAGGCTTTTGTCAAATAATGATTCAGAAGATGTGCGAGTGTGTTTATATTTTCTACAAGATACATTTTTCGTTATATCTTCGATTAAAAACAGATAAATGCTAACTTTAATGAGGGTTGTAACTGGCAAAAACATAAGATTACTGAATATGATGTAATATATCAACTCTAAAATTGACGTTAATTCGGGTTATATTATTTGGGGTTTTTCATTAATAACATATGTTTAGTTAATTTAATGATACTCTATATAAATCAAACTTATTGTTACGTCTTTGAACCTAATAAGGTATGATTTAGATATTTAAAGATAATTCAGCTTAACTTTATTATATTTGTCGAAGTTATTCAATCATTACACACGTAGAGTTAATACGATATTATACCGATTAAGTATGATTTGCTATAAACTTTTCTGAAGTTAAGTTCTTTGAAATTGATGCATTGTTATACTATTTGGTGTTAATTCGATGTTCTTTTCTGTTCTTGTGTGAGTTAATTAAATGCAGTATATAATTTTATGTTTCAATATTATCATCATTTGTGTGTAATAACTTTCATGTAAAATAATTTATGATAGTAACGTCAAGCAATAGGACACCTCCAAACATGTGACACGTTTTCTGTCGATAGGAAGTCAAATGCTGTGCTTCACGCATATGAAAAAGCTTGTTTGCTTAGTGGATTTAACGTAGTGTCCAGATAAGAAGTATTTACCTGCCAAACTAATAGGGTAGGAAAAATAATAATCCACTCTATATGTAAAACATTGGTTTAATTTCTTTTTTCTCTAAATCACATATAACTAAACCGTTGTATGGTAATCTGAGTTCATACTGTTCAACGCTTTGAGATGGGTGCATTGTAACACGTGTTTCTTCTTATTGCCATCGACGTTTCCAAGTATAGCAGTACTTGGATAAATACTTGAACAAATCCATTTTTCGACTGAGGTTTAATAACAAAAAACTTGTTAATTTTATGATAATGCTTTTTTAAAATGAAAAACGTACCTAGATTTTAAGGAATATAACAGAAGTTTGTGTTAGTGCGATATTTTTTAATAATTGATTTTTTTTTCATGTATGGAAGCTAGAGATAGATTGCATCTTACAGACAGTTATATTATCAAATATTTAGATTGAGTTAAGTGCCAAAAATATTTGCATCATTTAAGGAGTTGCATTGACTCTTGACTTGTACACTGTTATACTGAAACGAAAATAAAATGTGCACAGTATACAGATAGATGCAATAGCCGGCATACTGTTGCACCATAGCGAGAGCCTACAAAACATTTACATTGAATACAGATAGTTGTATTGGCCAGTATATTGTTGCACCATAGCGTGTGCCTACAAAACATTTACATTGAATACAGATAGTTGTATTGGCCAGTATAGTGTTGCACCATAGCGAGAGCCTACAAAACATTTACATTGAATACAGATAGTTGTATTGGCCAGTATATTGTTGCAGCACAGCGAGAGGCTTAACAATATTTATACCGTTTATAGATGGCCGTACTAGCTGGTGTAGGGTTTTCTAGAACAAGGAGGAATTAATATAAAACTTGGTTTGTCGAATTAACTACTGTAAACTTAACAACAAGAGAGTCATCAGTTTATAAGTAGACTAACATGTTACATCGGACACTTCGTAATTTCATTATATCCAAGAAATATATATATATATATGGCGGACAATACGATCAATACAATGTGTACGGAAACGAAACGTTTCAATATCAGACTTTTGAAGTATCAGTCATAATCAGATATTGGTGATTTACGTAGTAAGTTTATGGGTACAAATGTTATTTCATTATAGATTTTAATGCATAAAATATAAGTGATATAACTAGGTTGTTTTTTGTTGTTGTTGTTGCTGTTTCAAGATTTTTGTGCAAAGCTACACAAAGGGCTATCTGCACATAGCCGTCCCTAATTTTGAACTGATCGACTTGAGAAAAACCAGTTAGTCAACAACACCAACCGCCAATTCCTGAGCTGCTCTTGTCTGGCCGAATAGCGAGGGTTGATCGCCACGTACCGCACCCACGGCCACAAAGTGCAGATCGCATTTTGGCAGTAATAGGTCACGAATCGTGAATTCTCTGATTCACAGTCTGAGGACGCTAACCACTAGGTCACACCCGACCAGAGAGATGTAAATGAAGAAAATGAGCCCGTATATGTATCTTAGTTGTAAATTATCCAAATCTCTAGAAATTTCATCTAATGATATTGGATGTTATTTAGTCATTTTTTCGAATGTATAAAACATTTACATTTGACTACAATAACATTATGACAAAGAATAAATGCTAAGGTTTATTACACTATTGTCAACATTAAAATAAACTGTTTTTTCGTCTTTCTGGCCAAAAAGATCTTCAGCCCGGCATGGCCAGGTGGTTAGGACGCTCGACTCGCAATCTGTTGGTCGGTATTACAGAGTCTTGTATGTGTATTATTCTACTGTAAAGGTATTGTTAACGGATGCTAAATGTTTATCACAACTTGTAGAAATATTGTTAACGGTTGTGCATTTCCATCACAACCTGCAAAGATATTACCATTCAGCGTTGATTGTTAGTAATTTGCAGTTGGTAGTCAGTGTTTGTTTAGTGTGTAACGCAGTCAGTACTGAGTGGATTCTTAATGGTAAGAGAACAGTCTTTGGATACTAAGTGTGCAGAATGGCTGGTATGAAATTCAGTGTCTTTAATGGGCTTCCAAATTCGACGCTGGCACTTAGTGCGCTATCAAAATTGATAGTTACTTTTGTGTTTCAAGGGTGATGACTAAGTATTTAACCTTTTAACATACTTATGTTATATTAATAATGGAATAAACAATACTACACATATATTAGTGAATGAAAGCTATGCATTTTTTACGAAAATCCTTGATTTAACAAACAGAAAGGTAAGGGGAACTGAAACGGGCTGTCTCAAAACATGTGTGATTATAAACTTATGTGTAAGCTATAAGTCTTAATTCGGGGCTTAGAAGGTACTTGTATTCATTTATTTAACTGCGATAGCGCATAACTAATGTTGGAAAGATAGAAAAGATAACCATCCTTTGAAATACTTTTTTTATTAATAATTTCAGAGAACGAAAATTAATCACAACGTCCACACTTCTTTAGATACTTTACAATGATTGGACATAATGAAAATTCCCAGAGAAAATAAACAGCGAATAGCTGTGTGTATGTACGTACGTACGTATATAAATCTATTTCAGAATGAGTATAAAAAAGGTCCTTGAGAGTTACTCCCGAAGAATCCCAAGCGAAGAGGAACGGCATTTCTCACTTGGAGGAACGTTATTCCTTACTTGGGATTCCACCATGAGTACAAACCAAGTAGTACAGAGTGCAGTGCTATA
The DNA here is from genome assembly GCF_000517525.1 of Limulus polyphemus. NCBI lineage: Eukaryota > Metazoa > Arthropoda > Merostomata > Xiphosura > Limulidae > Limulus > Limulus polyphemus. The sequence goes on along the minus strand of NW_013670922.1, from coordinate 39,076 downwards.
ACAAATAATTTATCTGCATCTTGTCTTCTACAGTATCAATACTCGTCAACAAGCAGTATACTTGTAGATGAGAAAGTACCATGCAGCTCAACGTTTAACTTAACGGGTGGATGTCGTTTTCCTGTGTCTTTAGCCACCTGTTGGAGTATGTGTTAACCGACATTTGAAGTGTGGTAATTTTGTACCTTTTTTTTCCTTCAAAAAATAGTTATTCAAGGTCAACAGTTACTCGCACGTTTAATGATAGAACCACTGCTTGTGTTTAGCACGTAACAAGATCGCCTCCAACGTGCGGTCGAAAAACGTTTCTACGACTATAAGCTTGTATGGCTATTGAAATTAACCAAATCTGCTTTCACAGCTGTTGGTGTCTTTTTCACACTGATTTAAATTATATATTTTGTTTTATATACTCTTAGCTTCTGATCTTGAAATCGTAAGACATTTAGACCTTAACTACATTTTAATATTGTTATTTCTAGTGACTAGTAAAAATGTATATGTTAATTCCCCAATGGATGTAACAAGAGTCACAAGACTAGGAGGATATTTAAATATGTATATATATGTATATTACGATATAAAAAATTAAACCATTAATATCTATACGTTGTAAACTTAATACAAACACTACTGAGCTATGAACAAGTTGGTCAACAGTTATTTCAAGAAGTATTCAGTACTAATTACTGTGTTTCAAATTGACTGTATATTTATTTATTTATTTCTTTTGTATAACTATAACTTAAAAACGTACACGAGCACTTTAAGGTACAAATAAACGAATCACAAACGCAATGGCGTAGTTTATGAACAGTTATTACAAAAGTACGTATTCAATTACAGATTTGTAATTACAAGTAGTAATTTAGTAGTGGTTAGGCCCATTGTGAAATTAGATGGTGAAGCGTTCCTGTCTGGTTATACTTCAGTCCTTTGTTAACATGTAATACTGATGTACTGATAAAGATATTCTACTCGAGTAGGTCGAATTGTAATTAATTTCTGGCGTTTTTACAGCAATGTGAGTTTCGAAAAATTGTTGTTGGGCATTAATTGAAGGAAGTTTATTTGTTACAATCAAAACTTCAACCAACTTTATTTAACTTCCAAAGATGATGAAGTTAAAGACGTTGAAAAAAACAATACTGCTTTAGGGTTAGAAGCTAATGTCGGCAATATAGAAGATACAGCAGAAGAAAGTGTTGTGGGTCTTCCTGTGTGATGTTTGCAGTCGGTGACAATCAGTTTGCTGGAGTGTCGTTGTTAACTTGTGATACTATAAACATGTAGGATCAAAAAATAGACAAGTCTGATAATTCAAGTGCTATCAAAAGATAAACCTTCTTTTTTACTTTCAGATAGAACTTGGGTTATCGGGTTTCTTGTGTCATGTCATAGACATAACACATCGCTCACTGCAGTTTTTATGGGTATTTGAATTTGACGAATTGACCCGATCAAAACTTACTAACGATCTTGTTTAATGTAAAAGACTGTAATTATTGTGTGCTAAATCAATATAAGAACCATTGGTTTAACTGACTAGCCAGGAGAGTTTAATACAGTACAATAAAAGAACTAGCTAATTTACTTTTGAAAAGCAGAAGTTCGATTCCATTTAGAAACAGAATGGTCTACAAATAATCGCTAATTTATCTCATAAATAAAACAATAATAATAAGATTTGAAACACTTCCGGAAGTAATAAAAATGACAAGATATTTTGAACCATTGGTTAAATCATTTAATCCAGATGGTTTCAGAGCAACAGTCTGCTTAAGTTTTCTCGTAATGTGGAGTAATCTTTTATCGTTACGCAGATGTTATAAATTGTTCTTTCTGAGATAAATTGTGTACACTTATGAAGAGTGTGAGGAAAAACAAACTACTCTGGCTAATGTAATACAAGGTGTTGTGTGCATTATATAAATAGATTTTGAATAAGTAAATCAGCAAGTCACGTGACAACCACAGCTGAAATAAAGTAGAGCGGTAGGTATCAGAACTACATGTTCACAATGTTTGGCGTTGCGTAACAGGCAAACTGCCAAAAATTGCAGGCGTACCTAAAAACTATTTATTGATGAAGATGTTATGTTTACGAAATTTAGATTCTTTTTGTTTGTTTGTTTTTAGAGGGGAAGATAAATATAACTTTAACACATACATGTAAATGTTATTCCATGATGAACTTTCATTTCCGCTTTTTACAAGAGAAACATCTATAAGCTGCCATGAAGAATAATAAGCAGTGGTATATAAACACTGATTTTTTGTGAGGGGGTTAACATATCTTTTAGTTACTCATATTTCAAAATATCAGAAAAACATTTTTCGGAGAGAGAGAAAAAGGCCAATCACATAAGTTGCATATCTATGATATAAGTGAAGCCATGCTGTTTGTCAGCCATCAGTATTGTATACATGTACATGCATGCATATTTATCTATGGTAAATGTTCAGAAAATTAAATCAGTCAACCTACAAGTGAAGTGAAACATCTATGTCCAAGAGAAAAACAATTTAGAGGAAAGGAAATACTTTAGAGGAAAACAGTTTGTGTATATCTTTCCTGCACAGTATAAAGTTTGCTTGGGAAAGCTAGTTTTGGCTATTACAGTGTAAAACAGAAAAAAATAGTCCAAGTTAGGTAGTAGTAAAACTTATTATTTCTCAACTCAAGAAAATGTATTTTATTTTATACCGTGTAATAACGTGTGAAGAGTTCAACTTAATTGCAAGAACTGGTTTTCCTTTTTTAGAAATGTATAGGTGTTAATGTATACTCAAATGTAAGGATTTCATAAGCTAGCTAAAAGGAAGTCCTCTGTATTGCTCTTAAAATTAAACTAAACCATATCTGGTCAAATCCTTAATTATCACGAAAACAGCAACTAACATATCATTTCACTATGTGGTGAAATAAGTAAAAAATAAAAATATAATCGTATAAATGTAGCCAGGAGTCTACAATTGAATCATTGCAGCATAAATCTCAAGAGATGACTACAAAATCTGCCTACTGCTCTTTTGAAGCGTCGAGTTGAAATTATTGCTTTAACCCCATGTATAGAATAGAATCAAAATATGCATGTCACGACCACTAATCTCTTAATCAGTCTCTGGATAAGCTGACTAGTGACAAAATCATCATTTTTCAACATGCTTTAATTAGCAATAAACAATGACAAGGGTGACCAATTGAGAATTGTCTTTTGGCTGTTTGGGTACCTCATCCTCCCCTGATCTGACACTGTCAGTCGTGGATATTTCGAGAAAAAGAGCAACCATCTAAAGATAAAACTGGAAGATATGCTGTCTCCTCATTATATGGATATCCTGAGTGAAGACGCCACTATAGTGAGATCAGAACCATGGTTTCAAAAGTTCAAAGAAGCAATTCACTAAGCTATAAAAAGGGAGAAAGCCCCGCTTGATAAAAAACGTCGAATTAATGGATCCTTCATGGGCCACAGCATTGTCACCACTAAGAAATATCTGGACCCCTTAGAAGGGTTACCACTACCTTAAAATGTTGATATTGCTAGCAGGACAGCTATAGTCCCAGGAGTTACTGGCAGAGTCTCTGACCTTCATCCTGGAGGAGTTCAACTCACGAGCTGTGATGCACTTGTGTCATAACTGCCAGACACAGATGATGAGAAGAGTGACCATCTGGTACTTCAATCTCTCGGAGGAAAATCAGTGATGAGAAAGTAAGCGAGGTGACTTCATGGTAGTATAAGAACTCTACCAATACTGGGTAACATTAGATGAATCACAATAGAAGATAGCCTGCGCCATCAAAATGACAAAAGAAAAAGAAGCCTTCGATGGTCCAGGAATGTCTTATCATCACTCTCCACTGGACTTTTGTATTTTTTTTTTACTTTTTTAAGAGATATATACGTAATATAGGTGTATTTCTATTTGTGTTTGTGTGTTTTATTTCTTTTTAGCTCAGTTTTGGAAATATACGCATGTATTTGTTCAAACATGTTGTGTATGAAATTATCAATTTTTTCATAATTATATCTTATTAAAAGTTTCCAGTTTATGATCTGTACTTTATATTTCACATAATTAAGGGATTTGCTTGTTTTATTCCTTTTCTTTAATTCAAAAACAGCTAAAATGGAACATAAAAAATATATCTGTCCCATTTTAGCTGTTTTTTGAATAGTAAAGTGTGGGATACGTCCAACATTTATATTTGTTTTATTTCTGTTTAGAAAGGAGTTGAATTGTGATTTTTTTTAATATGGTGTTTTCTGTGTTTCACATGTGATGTTCTATATTTCATCTCTAAATGATTGCTTTTGTTTTCACTTCGTAACATTTCTTAGGTGTATCATTGTGTTGTTTGATAAAGGGTTTTACATGTGTTTATATGTTCGGGGCTATGTTTTTATCTTTATTTTACTTCTATTGTAACTACCATTTTAGTTATTTTGTAGTTTCAAGTTTTGTTTAATAATTCCTTTTTCTTGATAATACAGGTTATATATTTTTATTTTTTAGATGGTCAGCAGTAAAATGTTGCCATTTCTTTTAAGCATTACCCTTTGTTCCCATTTTTTTTCTGTATCCCCCTGCATCATGATCATTTCATACCATTTTTATATCTCTTGATCTTTAAAAGGTTTCATTTTTGTACAGTATATTTTGAAGAGTTTATTTTATGTATTTTATGACGTATTTTAAAGGGCGTTTTAAATTATTGTGTTTGAGATATAGCCATTGCCTTGTAAATAAAGTATTAGTTTACTGTCGTGTTTTTATCCGTTTTATGTTTCCATTTTAAAGGATTTGATTTGTTTGATGTTATATACTATAATATTGTTTTACTTTCTGTGAAAACTTGTTTTATATATTATTATATACTTGAGTTTTAAAGAATCTTTAGTGTCTTATTTAACATTAACTTTAAAGGTATTATTTTGTGGTTTTGTATCTGTAAAGGGTCTTTGAATTTGTCTGCTTACGTGTCTTGTGTATGTGTGGTTTGTTTAGTTCATTACCATTCATAGGACATTTGTGTCCAGTTGTAATCGAGAGTTATGATTTTCGTACGATTTCACACTAAGTTTTTAATTGAAGTTAAATTTAAGTGGAAGTCGGCTTGAGGATAAGTCTAAGTTCAAGGTGTATATGTGAGTGTGTTAGTTTGTTTTAGAGCAAAGCCAAATTGAGCTATATGCAGTGCCCACCACGAGGTATCGAATCCCAGATTTGAGTGTTGAATGTCCGTAGACTTACTGCTGTCCCACCGGGAACAAAAACAATAAAAAGGAGAAGAGGGATATAGTATGCATGTAATACATACTTTACTGTCTTATAGTATATTTTCTGAATCCACAAAATTTTGAATTTGTCTAAGTCCTCATTTGAAACATCCTAAATCAGTTTCGGATCATGTGCTAAATTCAACATGAGGTATTATTTTCCGTATTGTCAAAGAAACTTATGTACTGTTTCATATGAAAGTTGCATTATATTCTGCCTCGCCCTGTGTTTACAGAACTACCTTTCGCTGTCACGTGAAACAGAGACAGCCTTATTCTGTTGCCTGTTTTATGATCAGTTAGCTTCCACGTCCACTGTGGATGCGGTTTTGACACTTTCACAAGAGATCCATTCCAACTTTTTAGGAAGAAAGTTTCTTTTGTATTTGAGAGTACTCTCGCTGACGAAGTTTCGCCCTTGTTGTGCATGTCTATGTTAATTTAACTTTATTCTACTTTCAAGTTAAGCTTTCTTTATTCTACTTTAATTTTACATAGCTTATTTATTTTTCTTTTAAGTTTTCCTAATTTCCAAAGCAATAGTCCTACTACTATGGACGGTTAACATTTCATTCAGCCACTCTTATGGTTACAATCTAAATATGTCGTTTTATTTTACTTATCTCGTTTGCATTTCGTCTGTAATAAATCTCTACTTTCATGGTGCTTTCTTACATTGCAAAGTTTGTCTGCACAAATCAACAAGATTTACTAATTGAAAACGGACAGAAATGGCTATAAAGTAATAATCCAAGTTTTTCTTCTTCCAATATCTGCATCTAGCTATAGAACTGAAATTGATGAAAGTACCTTTCTTTAATATCAGGTCCGCGATACTTTAGTTTCAGCGAAGATCGTGCGCTAAGCCTATCCTTGAATTACCACACTTTATGAGTTTTTAATTGTTAATTCAGAATGTTCGAAATGTACCCGTGATTTATATATATTACAGATTAAGTTACTGAAGACTTTATTTATGTGAAGTGGCTATTTACTTTTAACCTTTTGGTCACGTGTGGCTGTTTTAGTACATCTGTACGCTGCCACCTGGCAATCTAGATAGTTATTGTGCTTATTTTCCGGTTTCGTATAGGATTCTTTTTAAATAATGGGCGGCCCCCAGCTGTGGGACAAGCGCATGCGAGTGGCGCCACGCCCAACTGCACAGCATCCTATTAAGTCTTGTAGTTGACTTAAGGCTGCTTCAGTTTATAAAGTCACATATAAATGTGTTAATATAACCTGAAATACATCGTAGCTGTTCTAAGTTTATAGATGTTAAAGCTTAATATGTACTTATCTTCACGTGAAAATCCCCACTTCTCCAAGCTTTTAAGTTGAATGAAGCTTTAGGATTAAAACTGTGCTGGTATAGTTTTTTTTGGCTTCGCTAGTCCATGAATATACGATTCGTAACAAAAGCAGTTTTTCATCCTCCCATCAGAAGTGATTTGAAACTTTAATGTAACGATTTATGTCTGCTACGTTAATTCCTGAAACTTACGTTGTAATAAATTTTGTTTCAAAAATTTAATTACTGAGAAAATGCAGCAATTAAATAGGTGTTCCGAGTATTCCTAAACAACACTTTTTTAAAATGTCTGCTTATCTAATAGAACGCTATACTATATAGAGACAGGTATATATATATATATATTGAGTGACAGAGTGGCGTTGTTTTGTCATTAATCTTTGCGGTTTATTTTGTTTTGTATATTAGCTCAAAACTGCGCAAGGACTATCTGCAATATAGTCCTCACTGATAAACTAGAGGGAGGGCAGCAAGGACTATCTGCAATATAGTCCTCACTGATAAACTAGAGGGAGGGCAGCTAATCAACAGCACCCACCGTCAACTCTTGGACTATTCTAATTAAATAGTGGGATTTGATTGTTACTTTTATAATTATCCATGGCCTCAAAATACAAAGTATGATTTTGTTGTTGTTGTTGTGTTGTAGCAACAACTCGCTAACCACCAATAAGCCACGAATGACCCGTATCTTTGAGAAGTTTGTAATAACAAATTAAAAAGATTTATGTCATTTCTTAAAAACACGAACTTAAATGTATTTGTATAAAGTACAATTAAAAATTATCGGTGTATGAAATATTCTGGTAGATTATTGGAATAGAATTTGGAGAAAAGAAAGACATCCAAACTTCAGGTGCAATAGATTTGGTAGCGCCCTCTGATGGCAACACATAGAGCATTCGCGATTCTTCACTGTCTCTTGTAGGTTTCACGTATCATATAAACTCAAACAACCAAAAACAGTAAACAAACCTATTACAATCATTCACTTTATGACAGTTTGCGCATGGTCACAAGGAATGATTTAAACCTCTCCTCTGATAAAGGCTTAACGATTTATAAAGTGTTAGAGATATTATGTGAACACGAGTGTAAGTTCTAAAGGATAGCATTTTATCATAGGACACAAGCAATGATTTAAACCTCTCCTCTGATAAAGGCTTAACGATTTATAAAGTTTTAGAGATATTATGTGAACACGAGTGTAAGTTCTAAAGGATAGCATTTTATCATAGGACACAAGCATTTGCGAACGTGTTAAAAAATTCTAACTATACTACTTTTGATTTATTGAACTTATCTTTATTGCTAAGCTCTTCCCGTGAGTTCTTATTTTATTGATAATTGCGGGCGTAAATATAAGTTTAACGCTTTTTACAGGCCAACAAAACACACTCGTAGTCACATCGTGCGTCAGCACAAATGAACGAAAGTGATGTTTTTAGGTGCATTTGTTTGCGTTAACTTACTAAAGAAAACTAATAATGAAGGACAAGACCCAACCAAGACACAACATGAGAGTTGTGGGGGTAACTTATTGCAATTTTACAACTATAATAGGATATCAGTGTCGGGATACTGACCAACTCAATATGACTTGTAATGAAGGACAAGATCTAACCAAGACACAACATGAGAGTTGTGGGGGTAACTTATTGCAATTTTACAACTATAATAGGATATCAGTGTCGGGATACTGGCCAACTCAATATGACTTGTAATGAAGGACAAGACCTAACCAAGACACAAAATGAGAGTTGTGGGAGTAACTTATTGCAATTTTACAACTATAATAGGATATCAGTGTCGGGATACTGACCAACTCAATATGACTTGTAATGAAGGACAAGACCTAACCAAGACACAAAATGAGAGTTGTGGGGGTAACTTATTGCAATTTTACAAGTATAATAGGATATCAGTGTCGGGATACTGACCAGCACAATATGATTTTAAGTTTGTCTGAAGAGATGGAACTGGGACATTTTAGCGCAAGGCTACACAATGGACTATCTGCGGCGTGTCCACGCCGAGGAATCGAGCCACGGACTTTAGAGTTGTAAATCAATAAACTGGGCGCTGACTCACCGGAGCAGGGGGGCGGCGGGAGACTAATAATAATGACCTGACATCTTTTTCGAGACTTTCCTGTTCTTGGACACTTCTCATCTTACGTGATATTTACTCAAGCTACATAAGGTGCTTACCGTGAAAGTAATAAAATGTGTTAATTTTAACAGTTTGCCCATGTCAGCTTATTCAGTACGCAAAATGCTTCTGCGGCCGTGTTTTTTTATGATATATTAAAAATGAACATACATACATCAAACATCCATATATGATATCAGTTCCTTTCCGCATACTGTTACTGCGAGAAGGAGAAGTTCTCTTTAGCCTAGCCATTTGTAGCAATACAAGAAATGTCCCGAATGTTTTGTTTGTTTGTGTTTATGGGCAAAGTCACATAATGGGTTATCTACGTTGTGCCCACCACGATTATCAAACCCCAATTAGTATTTTTAGCGCACAAGCCTTAACGCTTGCCGTAGAGTCACTGCGGGCCCTGTTTTATTATGTTTTGAATTTCGGGGCCTAAAATGCCAAATATTTATGAAAATTTGTACCAATACAATAGCTGGCAAGATGGATCTCTTAAGATGTGTTATATCCTTGCCACTTATCTAGCTCTAACAAGTGGGATTCTAAATGGCAATCTGTGTTAATTACTTTAGAAAAAAGTTACATATTTATTGCCAAATCCGATAATATGTATCGGCTGACATGGTAATAGAGGAGAGCGTTTGAATCATGATACTTCACTTATGGTGGCTCGTGCAACAGAATGGGCGAGAAAAATGTCGGTACAAATTATCTGTACATTACACGATAGTTTTTGAAACAAACTTTAGTTTAATGCAGTATTCTCATCCATTATTATAATTTAGTCACGTGCAACATTTGTCTTTGGAAAGCGCATGGATATGTCCTGGTGTCAGTGGAAGATTAGACACCACAAAACAGATTAGAAGTGAGTACAGTATTGCACTGTCATTAACCCTGTGCGACAGGCACTTACTGGGGGACCAAATGTTGCTGTTTCATAAGAATTCCATAGGGAGTAGACCTTTTGATTCCACATGCTTTGTTTGGAGCTTGATCCGTAACAAATTATTGCCATGTACGCTTTTGATGGAACAGGGCCTAACCACCAATGTCTGAAAGCATATTTCTGACGATATGTGTGGAAATGACGAACATAGTGGAACACTTAGTGTACAGAAACTCTGAAGCACAAGATATATATTGAAATGACGAACATAGTGGAACACTTAGTGTACAGAAACTCTGAAGCACAAGATATATATTGAAATGACGAACATAGTGGAACACTTAGTGTACAGAAACTCTGAAGCACAAGATATGTGTGGAAATGACGAACATAGTGGAACACTTAGTGTACAGAAACTCTGAAGCACAAGATATATATTGAAATGACGAACAGAGTGGAAGAGATTCAACAATATGTTTAGCTACATTGGGAGTAGATGTACTTTTTGACATACTAGTAAATTTAGGGGTCTGAACTTGTGCTGCTTCAAGCAACATTTACATCCAGAAAATGGCTGTATGGCTGCATACGACTTCTGTTACACCGCCTGATTTTCCCATACTTCCCTAGGACTGCCTTCAGAAATTAACCAGCTCCCATAGCGAAGCCTTAGGTTGTGCTTCAGAGTTTCTGTACACTAAGTTTTCCGTGGAGCAGAGTCAAACGTGACACAAAATGATGTGTCAATATTCACAACATTCTCCGTGAGTATCAATTCCATAGTCCACCGAATTAGTAACCACGTCGTTTCTACTATATCTGCTGCGTTAAACTTACAGCACAAGTTTGAGTAGTCCTCCAGTGGCACAGCGCTGCTATGTCTTCGGACTTACAACGCTAGAAACTAGGTTTCGATACCTGTGGTGGGCAGAACACAAATAGGCTGTTGTGTGGCTTTGTGGTCAACTTCAAACAAACAAACCCACATATACCGCTCTTCAGTTTAACGTACAAGAAGACTAGCTTGTTGGTTCACCAGTTCTTCTAAATGATAGTAAAGTGAATTAAAACATAATATAACAAAAATAAATAATCGGCATTGAAAATAAATTGATAAATAATATTATGTTATTAATCCTTTCTCTAAAAATCTGGTATATAACGAAAGGCCTTCTCGACACTGAATGTGGCAGATCAAGTGTGGTTCACACATTATTACATAATCCTTTTTTGCTTTTACTCATAAGTTCTTAGAATTTAGAATAACTTCGTTCATTTGGATACGCAGAAGTGGATATCAAATATTTAAAAAAAAGTGTTATTAAGTATCATCAAATTTTTGGTAAGTAAAAACTAAGAGGCTGTGTAGTTCGAAATCAAATTTTTGGCAAGTAAGTACAAACTAAGAGGGATTTTATAATATCATTCAAGTCATCAAACAGAAATTTCTTCGTATTAGGATAATTCAAGATAATAGCTTTTAAGTAGTTCTATAAATATCCAAAAAAAAAAACAACAGGAAAGTAACAAATCCCTTCTACATCTTAGAATTTGGATCTACTTTAGTTTTCGTGATTTTAGTAACATCTGTAATTTATACATTATCATCAATAGTTTTCTCTCCCCTAATTTATACATTATCATCAATAGTTTTCTCTCCCCTAATTTATACATTATCATCAATAGTTTTCTCTCCCGAATTTATACATTATCATCAATAGTTTTCTCTCCCCTAATTTATACATTATCATCAATAGTTTTCTCTCCCCTTTGTTTTCGAAGATCACAGTAAACGAGCCATTCCGTAATTTCTCTGATTTATAGGTTTTCAGTATTTTATAAACCAGGAACAATTGTAATTTAGTTTAAAATAAAATGACAACAACATAGTAATTGGAACTGATTTTTTATCTTTGTTTTACGCCTAAGCCTAAGCAAGTAGAGTTTCTCTATGTATTCAAAACCCATTTAGTGAGTGAAACTTTTGTGTATTTTATACATTGAAACCTCAGTTTCATAATACCACTGTCTTCAATATCCACTAACATTCTTCTGTGTTTAGACGAAACGTTTCATCGCCATTTTTATTCTAGAAAGACCATTCACGAGTTATTTAGTAAATGCTACTTAAAATGGTAATAATCTTCTTTTTTCTTCCTGAGTTCTTGAGTTTCCCTTCAATACCAATATATTTATTCAAGACAACGTATAGGCACTAGACACAAATTACACTGTAGTACTTTAAGTCCTCCAAGACAACATAATATGCTGATAATTTTCGAGCGATCTTGCTATTAACACCGTGGAGACAAGAAAAAAAGAAAGACACACAGCCTCGAGCAAGGAAGGCAGTAAAAGTTAAGACACTGTTGGGACCGTAGTGAGACGTACATCTGAAATTCGGGAGGGCTCGTCATTACCCACCACGGCAGATTGCTCATTTGTACGGCTTTAAGTTCGGTGCTCATACTACAGTAGCCGCCGTGAAAAACGACGCCCTTGTCCTCCAGGTTGTACATCAGACGAGCCCTGCAAGCCTGACATGTGTGAAAAATGCCATCTTTCCTTTGATTGGACATTTCTACCAAACAAAATGAAACTAACCGCTTCAAGCAAGCTTTACAAATCACACGCGGTGAGCGCATTGCACTGAAAAGGAATCTTGTTCACAAACTGGTTAGCAGATCAGTCTAGTTCGGAGACGTAAATTGTAAGTTTTTGGCACCCCCGCGGGGACCAGGCTATTAGGGCAGTGGCCCCACCATCCCTGTCGTACATATGTTTAGGTGCTTAACTACAATGAACACTTCTGGGTTTAGTCTCCCTATGAATGACAATGTGTATTGTCAACGCTCAGGTAGCATCTATAGCTAAATAGCTGAAAGAGGTCCAATGGACATGGTTTTGGTGTCATTTGACGTGTCCTTTCTCCCCTTTCCCAATCTTCCCCTCTTAGCGGCTCTTGTTGAAATCTGAAGAGCGGTTTCCTGGTTTCCTGTGTGTTCCGTTCCCTAAACGTTAAACAGCAACAAGTAAGACTAACTAGTGATCGATAAAGTAAATAACCAGTTGTTATGTGAGGACTATTTCAAATAATCTGTGTATTTCGGTTGAAGGTAAACAGGATCTTTTGAAACGAGGAAAAAATTATCCACGATTAAAGTTTATAAAACCTTACGTTTCATGTCTCATTTGTACACATTTCTATGCATAATTATTAATTCAGTGAAATTATTTCAATAAATGGTTACTGATCACATGAACAACCATTTGATGTTGTTGTTGTTTTCATTCGTTTGTAGAGTAAATAAGAATTTGTACTCTGGTTCCTATACCGTGTGAGCAGCATTCATAAAAGTCTTCGGAAATATTAGCCTCTTCTCAATAAACTAAAAAACAAGAGAGTGAAAACATTGTATCAGACTCCAAATTTGCCTTATAAGATTATCTATAACGTAATAACTTATTTTGTGTGAAGTAGCTTGTTTTTAACTCTTCGCTATGTACTCATTCCTTTAATTGTCTGTATTTTATCTCGGAAAGTTTTTATTCACTTTCTGCTACTTTAATAACATGTATATCAGAAAAAATACATTTTTTTGATATTTAGTCTTTTGTTTATTTAATTCTGTTAAGGTGTGCTGTTTGATTATCGTTCTTAAGCCTAATTACCATAGTATTTATTTATTGTTTGTTTGTTTTGAATTTCGCGCAAAGCTACACGGGGCTATCTGCGCTAGCCGTCCCTAATTTAGCAGTGTAAGACTAGAGGGAAGGCGGCTAGTCTTCACCACCCACTGCCAACTCTTGGGCTACTCTTTTACCAACGAATAGTGGGATTGGCCGTCACATTATAACGCCCCCACGGCTGAAAGGGCGAGCATGTTTGGTGTGACGGGGATTCGAATCCGCGACCCTCAGATTGCGAGTCGAGCGCCCTAACCACCTGTAGTATTTATTGTTTGACCTCTAATGGTGCTGCTCTGTAACATACAAATTAGTTGTCTATAAACCAGTTCATTGTTCTTGTGTGTATCGTAATAGAGAGCATTATTTGTGATCTTCTACTAAACTTGTTCTGTATTGCTTATAGACACAAAATATGTCTTCTACTGGGTCAGATCCTAGATAGAATCAGATGTCTACTTAGGTGAATATCACTCACTTCTAAAGATTATTTCTAAAAGCATTGTGTTTCTTCCAGTTAACAAAGTCACTAAATGTGTATATGTTTTTACGTCGTCTGAGGATCATTTGTATCGAAGTAAAATCATTCACTACAATTTGTTGTTTTCTCAGTGCAAAGCTGTCCACCGAGTGGAATCGAAATGCAACTATCAGAATTGTAAAATGGCATTCATAATATGAAAATACAGTGTTTTGTTCAATTACTCCTCATAAAGTTTAACTAAAAATTAGTTTTAGTTCTTTCATTTATGAAAGGTATTTTAATTGGACTAGAGTAAATAATAATCGATATTCTATTATTATTTGTAGGAGACATTTAATATGACATAACAAAGTTACAGACACTTGAGTAATATCTATTGGATGAATCAGAGATGAAATTAAGAGAATATTCTACGTGCAGTGAATACAGTTAATGGATCAGCTTTATGAGAGAATATCACTGGTTACAATACGCAAATTCAAAGTGATCATAATTGGTGAGCTGTTTGAATATCCACGTTTCATGTATTTGAATATCCGCGTTTTGTGTATTGATGAGCCGTTTGTTTTTCATCAGCACACCTTTGAAAACATCTGGAGTCCAGTTGGACCCCAGAACAAAATTACCATTATTATAAGCTTTGGGTTGAAATTCCAAAAACTATTTGCATTACAACCGTTATTAGGGTTAGCATGCAATGTGAACAACATAAAAATATGTGTATTCTAGAGGAAATGTGTTCACATATCAAGAAATTACAAATTTACTTTGTTCCCAGTATACAGCAAGTAGTATTAAACCATTCTTTATACAAACAGTGTATTAAAAAATGCCAAAGATTTATTATACTCCTATATTCAAGCCATTTCCACCAATATATGATGAGATTACCACAATACTGCAAAACTGAACTCAAAGAAAACTGAAAGTGTACGTTGTGGGTCACCTTGTGTCCGACCAGAACCCAACAAAAATGTATCCTTATAGTAGGCTATAGATTGCAAATCCTACATTTTTCACGCATCTTGTTATTAATTTTGTTACTTAGCATTTTTGGCTCACTCATGTAAGTGCCCGCTGTATTTAATATATCTTATAGATACACAATTACAATTTGGCCAACCTGTAGTAAGAATGTCTTGCATATAAATATGGGTGGACCTAATCTGTCCACTTTTATACTTTGTATTCCTGACAGTGATTAATATATGGATGAAAAAGGCTTAACTCTATCAGAATAATCTAAAGTAATCCGATAACTTGTAAGACATATGATCTTTAAAAAGTGGCATGTAAGTTTGAATGACATCATGTCGAACAAAACTGATAACAGTTACCTGATAACATTGCCCTGCAAAATAAAAAAATAAACTATCTTAGTTAAAACATAAACAAGTAAAAACATTGCGTCGCCTGAATTCGATTAAACGTAAGTGTGGCAATATTATATTGAACAAAATGGAGTATGCCTAACTACAATATCACTTTATAAGTTTATATAAACAAAGAACTGCTTATGCTTTGCTTTACCAAAAATCACATTGAATAGTAGGGAGCCCCCAGTGGCACAGCGGTATGTTTGCGGACTTCCAACGCTAGAATCCGGGTTTCGATACCCGTGGTGGGTACAGTACAGATAGCCCATTGTGTAGCTTTGTGCTTAAATACAAACAAACAAACAAATAGTAGGATTTGATCGTCATTGTTATAGAGCATCCACGGCCTCAAAGTAAGGAGTGCCCGGCCCGACTAGTATTTCTCAGAATTGTTCTGTATGTTGGGATTTAATTTATCTGAGTCTTTTTCTGCATACGAATAGTCAGTATCAGTAAAACATCTTCCATAAATTATCAGCTACACTTGTAAGAATTTTATGTGTGTAAATTATTAATTAGTATCGATTGATATGTTTTTGTAAGTTAATAAGTAATGCCACTAGGAATTTTGGTATATTTTGAATTAATAATGAATATTCTCTCAAGAATATATTGTGGTGCTGGTAGAAGTTATTAATTAAGAAGCATAATTAACAGTTTGCCATGTAATTCAAATTACTGTAAAGCAATAAAGCATTGTTCAGATATATTGTTCCCCAGGAAAGTATGGCTTTTTAAGTATTAAGATAACACTGTTGCAGTGTATTATTTTTTCCGATATTTGTTTAACTCTTAGCAAGGTAAGTATGTTATGTTTTTCTTTTTTTCTTTTCAAGTGAATACAGAATGGAGATAAGGATCATTTTCTTTCAACAGCTACTTTGTTACGTTGCTCTGCTAGTGAAGCACATAAGAAACAGCCGTGATAACTTTTAAGTCATTCAGACACTGTCAGTCAATTACAGTTAAAGCGATCGTTGTCACACATACAGCAGTTTATTCGTTTAACTTGGAACTTGAAGCTTCGTAGACCGAACCTCCAGTCATAAACCATTAAAGCCACTCTAAAAGATCAGTGATGAGATCTCTGATTTCACGTTGATAACTGCAAAGTACATCAACAATCTTATCAGCCGATCTAGCTTTTCTTCGTCTGCGAGGGGTCACTAGCAATCACTAACTGAGCTTTATGTGTGGGTCGGGTCATTTTCTTTAGTGTGCGATCTTCTCGAGTTGTTCAACTCAATTCTTAGATATGTTATCATAACTTCTTTTCGTTAAAATCAGGTGTGGAAAGGTGATAATATAAATAATGTGTGACGACTCCATAGATAGGAATAAAAACAGAAGGAAATTGAATTATCAGTAATGCTAAGCTAGTCAAATTTGTCCGAATTGGTGGGGTTATTGTAGGACGAAATATTATTTAGGATTCAGAGAAGCGGACATCTTGTATGAAAAGCGCAAGTGTCTTCTCTGAGACTCAATAGTTTCATATAACGAAGACACATTATCTTCAGTCACACGTTGCTTTATTTTTACTTTGTATATATAAAGTTTTAACACTTTAGTTCAGCCTTATTCATTTGATAATAGGCTAAATGAAACAAAAAACAACTGTTAAGCCTGACTATGTATAAACATGGTGTAATGTTGTGTGCTGCAGCGATATTTGGGTTTACTTATATTTGAAAAGACTCGTGTTTTTGTTTTATATATATATATTTACAAAATAATCGTGAAGATACCAATTGTATCGTGGTCATCAGTATCCTTTAATGTTGTTTGTATAAGATTTTGTTTTTCATTGCTGTAGTACAGGTGTATCAGTTTAGTAATTGTTACGTGCAGATAACTTTGATGTGGTTCTAAATAATTCGAAACTTGTTTTAAAGTAGAATTATATGGACAATGTTTGATACAATATATAGGCCTAACTAAAGACGGTGAACATTTCTATAGGTACTAGTATAATAATGCTCAAAAATAAATTCTTCCTTAAGCACTGACTGCATGTAGGCTTTTTAAAGTTTAGCATTTCATCGTCTCTTTTTCTAAAACATTCAGGAGCTGATACTCTTCTTAGAAATTTAAGTTTCAGAGCATTGAGGCTTTGGCGTCTGTGAGGTACATGGTTTGACATGAGGCTTAATAAATAATTTCTTTAACATTTGCACAGAAAAGAAAAGGTAAGGGAACCAGAGCAATGAAAGACAAGACTGGGATATATCTTATGTTGGCCTCCATATGCATCGCCATGTTATTGCATTGAACAAATTTAACAACATAGATGTTTTAAACACATTCATACCTCTCTATCTCTATCGACATATATTATGCATCGTAAATGTTATCATAAAAATCACACATCATTTTAATACTTCTTTCTAATAGTTCTTCTTGTCAACATGACACTTTCGTGTTATTACTGTTCTCTTGATCGGTGTTTAGGTCTTATAGACCTGTGAAGGTCAGGTGTAAGTGACCCCCCCCCCCCCCGGTAGGTGGTAGCTGTTTCAGTTGAATACAAATTTGAATACTACACGAGGGTCAGAGTATCTGGCACTTATCCTGACCCATTTCAGGGCAATGTCCATGTAGATACTTACATTTATAGTCGTGTGAATAAATGCATTACCTCTTTATTCGGTGTTGCAAAGTACCACACTTGGCGAACAGTTCCACATGTATTTTACATAAATACCCCTTTAATGCTGTCGTATCATCTTAAAGTTAATGTGGGTTTTTCAGTCTAGCGTAAGGTGGCCTTATTAAATGCTTTTTCTTGACATATATATTATTTGGTGAGAGGTACTTAGGGCTATCCCCATCATTGTATGCTGTAGCGATCTAATTCACACAGAAGGTCATTTTTGTGCCATTTTTTTGCGAAATAATTTAGCGAGTTATGTAGGAGTCTATCGAAAATAGTTTATATATTTGCATAATTGTGCTTAAATGTTGATGAAGTATATCTGGGTACTTTGTAGGCAGTAGTGAGTAATGAATTTTGTATTGTTTGTAGTTTGTTGCTGTGTTTTGGTGCTATGTTTATCCATGCTAGGCATGCATATTCAATTACTGGGCGTATATATGTCTTGTAGATTTTAATTATGTTGTCAGCTGAAGTTCCGTTGTTTTTGCCCGTTAGACTCCTGGCAGAATTTGTACGTTGCCAAACTTTGGTTAGAATACTATTTATGTGTTTAACTCACGTTAATTTAGAATCGTAGGTTAATCCTAGGAATTTGGCTGATGTTGTGGTCTGGAGATGTGTTCCATTCATACATAGTTTGGATGGGTCTTTTTTGAGTTTTGTTATTTTTTGCGAATACTACCAATTGATTTTTGGGGGCATTTATTTCAATATAATATTTTTGGCAATATTCTACGATGTTATTTAATTGGGGGGAGTGGGAGCACTTTTCCAGAGCGTAACAGCGTCAGCGAATTGTGAAGATCCTTAATGGACGTATTGCTTACATACATGAGTAAAAATATAGGGCTTAACTACCTTTCCTTGAGGGGCACCTGCCTCTGAAGTAAATGACTCCGAAAAGGTTCCCCCGACATTTATTTTATATTTTCCGTTTTCCAGAAAGTTCGATAGCCAGCGAATAATACCGCACGGCAATTCCACTTCTGACGTACGGAACATTAGACCATTGTACCATACCGTGTCGAATGCTTTTTCAATATCGAGAAAACATGCGACAGTGCATTCTTTCTTATTAAAACTATCTACGGTTGTTTCTGTTACTCGAACTGGGTGGTCGGTAGTTTGTCTAAATTTTCTAAATCCGTTTTCGTTATTCTTCTTCATTATTGGGATTCGGTCCATGTTTTGGACCAGGGAAGGTCAGGTTCAGCGTTGACCTCTTCTTCCCTCTCAGGAATATCATATTTTGTTTACACTCTTACTGAATCCTAGGTAATAACCCTTGTTAAGTTGTTGCATTACTCACAGTATGTTATTATTATTTTTTGTTTTTTGCAGTTTAAAGATTTGTTTTACTGATGTCAATCTCATAATATAGCATACATGAAAGTTCGTAACAATATGCCCCATTTTAAGCTTGAGGGCTTATAATGCTTATAATACTCAACAGTCGAATATAAATTAACATTTTCCAATTACAATTACATCGAGCACTTCCATACAAGATATATATAGTACAGACGGTTGATATGGGTATTAAAAACGTTTATTTAAAAACACAAAATAGTTTGGTTATTCAGCTTCTTCCTTTTCGGGATTTGGGTCTTTAAAGACCTGGGAGGGTCAGGTTCATGTGACCTCTTTCTCCCGTGAACTTTGAACACTCCGATTATATATGTTTATCTGCATTAAAACATTTCCCAACGCTATCTTTTGAAAAACCAGCGACTAACCAAAGCGCGGACTTTAATCAAACATTTGAGTTCCTGTAATAACTTGGATGAAGTTTGGTTATTACTGGAATGAATCCATTAGACCAGACAACTTGGAAACCGTACGGAAAAAAAAAATCCGCTAAAATGCAAAATTCGGAAAGAAAACTGATGAGTTAGTTTTACTTTTCTTTAACAATTTATTTGAAGTCTAGCACTCAAACAACGCTAAGGTTGTGTATGTAGTGCCATCTACTGATAGCTTCATAAAATTATTAAGCTTTAAGACAAATAATAATAGAATTTCTACACTGATTTTCACAATTTATAAGTCTTGAATTAATTTAATTTTAGTTATATAAACCAAGTCGCAAATTAATAAAAATATAAAATATTTTGTTATATGAACAAGATACAACCAGGTCTGAGAGTCCTAGGATTCCGATGTAGCCGTCTCTTATTTTTTACTACTAACTGGGGGAAAGCAGCCAGCACTCGCCGCTAAAAGTTCTTTGCCCAATTCCTTGAATCAAATAACGGAATTGCATTTTTCAGCACACCTACAGCTGAAAGTATAGAGCGTGCTCAGCGGCGTCACGTCTCGAATCCTGGGCCCTCTACTTGCAGTCCAGCACGTTAACGTTAGGCCACATACATCTTTGGATATAAGGGGCTCACATCTGTGTAGATTATCCTAAACATGATTGGCCCAGTACAGCTGCGGCTTACTGGTGATCAATATTAGGGCAGTTATAGCAGATAAATGTGTTTTTGTTGTTATTTTTTATGCCTTCTTGGTTATTAAACCGTGTTTATTATCCCACAAAAGAAGCTAAAATGTAGTTAACTTTTCCATTACGCATCACATAATTTATATGTTCTCTGTTTTAATTTCTATAGATCTGTGCCATGTGCAAGCTACTTTATGTTCTTAGTATCTCATAACACAAACTATGATACTATATGTTGTTTAAAACAAGTGAAAATTTCTAAGTATATCAACTTTTCTTAACGTTCGTTTCCAGGATAAGTTGTGAAATATCGGTGATAATTTACCGTAATTTTAATTGCACGAATCTAAGCATATTTGTACGCATTTGTACATAGGCACACGTTAATTGTTTTCTTATTTCAAGTATGAACATTACAAACAGCTATCAGTTTTGTTCTTTTTAATGGGGATTTGTGTGATGGATAATGTACGAGTCACGGGACAGCGTAGCAACCTTCATCCCTCCGTACTAGTTTTCAACTCGCAATTCACGCAGTGTACGCTAGCAAGTTTAAAGTGCTGTCTTTAAGCTATCACTTGCTTAAACAGCTCGTGCTCTATGCTAGAGTAAGATTTTAATTTTGTTATTATACGTATTTAAACATACAGAAATTAAATATAAAGCGACGCATATTCCACCTGACTTAATAAACATTACTGTAATAAGTTTGATAAGCAGTGTAGACTGTTTCTTGCTTCCTGTTCAACGTCGCCTTCTGCGACCGCTAATAATCGTAAGTATCAGGTTTATTGACATTTAAAGACGTAAGTATTGGATTGTATAAACTGGAATACATACAAATGTTATTACCAAAATGTTACAAAATTAGATGCTCAGCAATAAGTTACTCTTGCAAGAAGATCATGGGAAATAGAATCTCCAAATTCGATGACGAGGAACTCACTTTGAGACTAATAATGGTTGGAGACGGCTTGAATGGGTAATGAAGAAAATCT
>NW_013670922.1:0-16869 GCF_000517525.1 Limulus polyphemus | reverse complement strand
AAACAGCAAATGTACAACGTTTCGACAAGGTTTTGTCATCATGATGGCAAAACCTTGTCGAAACGTTGTACATTTGCTGTTTTGTTAAACTTATATTAAAGAATCTCCAAGTATAACTAATGAAAAGTTATATTTTATCATTTAATTGTGAATCACATACCCATCGGTAAGTAGCCATGATTTCGTAGGTAATGAAAATATACAGTTCTTAATGACCAAAGGTCCCAAGTCTGGATAATCTATTCTAAAAGTCTATGGAATTGCACTAAACAAGTATTAAGTAAATTTCTTTAAGAAGGTATTTTAAATATTGAAAAAAAATATATATATACTAAAGTCGTTTGCGAAATGAGGAAATAGAGTTTAAGATAATCCAAAAATGTTTATGATAAAGAAAGGTTCTGTTAATAACTGTAATGAAGAAGACGTTACTATAGTGATCAGAATTTTCATATCTAGTAAATGCGTTACCGCTACTGCTGATAAAGTTACCAACGAGTTTGCTGTCATTTATAAGAAATTTTATATTTTAACTTTGTGCAAATGACGAAAGTTGAATTTGCAGGCTCTAACATGATCGGGTAATGAGTTATGTAAGCGCATTAAAAGCCAATAAAGCGAGTGTCTTACAGAGGTGTATCAAAGTGTTCCCAGACTGCTCATTCTGATAATTATATCAAACTTATTTTGGATTCTCAAATTACTTACAATATCACACACGTACAGCTTCATAACTAGTGTGTAAAAAAAGCTACCACACAGGACTTAGTCTATAACTGGTCTGTTTTGTTTTTAAGCACAGTAATGTACAATGGACTATCTCATCTATGCCCACTGTAGAAATCGAGCCCCGAATTTTAACACTGTAGGCCCCAAGCCCGCTGAACTACTGGGGGTTATTAAAAAACATTAAATATTAAAGAATATTTAAACAACAATTCGATAATTTTCAAATCACTAGTAATTGTATGCAACACCAAAAGAGCTTCGAAAAGATTATAACACAAAAACAATCGAAACGTTTAATTCTAGTAATATTTATACCAGCCTTTCAGCTGTTAAAAAACTTTACATCAACAACATATATTTTATTAATTCTAATAAATGAATACTTTGCACTGGTGAACATAATTATAATATTGTTTATAAAAAGTATCACTATTAGAAAATATGTATTGTTTTACTTAACAACACTTTTTCACAAATTTATCCAATACGTTTTTCACCAACTTCAAGGAATTCCTTCGATGTTAATTTCAGTCTACAATCTGCTGATGGATTTTATTCAAAGTTCTAACCTAATTTTTTATTTGTAACTAACCCATAAGGAACATAACAACATTTATTCATTAGATGTGATTATAGGTACATTGAAGGTGTTGTGTCAAGTTTTCAGTACTCTGCTAAACTTATTAATTCACCAGAACCCACCCTAGAAAAAAAAAAGTTCTTTTACTACAAATAACGTAAGTTACTTGGACTTAGATATAACTTTTATAAATCAAAAGTTCAATTTCATGATCTTTAATAACCCTCTGGGCTTATCACATACAGATAACGGTGTTCAACTTTTTATGCAAGATTTCGTGGTTTCTTAGACCGTATTTTACACATAGGTTTACTTAATTATGTGGTAAATTTGTCACACTCTACTTGCTACTACTTAAAGGATTATAATTTTACATAATACCATGAACAAACGTTTCAGAGCCATCCTCTTTAGCTATTATAATCGTTGTTTTTACTTTCAATTTTATAAGAAAATAATGAATAATTTCAGTATGATAAACGATCATTAGAAATAGTCTTACATTTTGTTAGTTATTATAAGTTATTTGACTTCTCATTATACAATACAGTATGCCCTGTTAAGCCATTTTTGTTGATGTTGTTGTTGTTGTTTTAAGCTACACTATACTTTTTGGTAATTCTTTTGGCTGTTGTTTATATTCTTGTTAGTTAAGTCAACTCTTTGGGGTTTCTTTTTATGACTTGTACTTTTCACCAAGTTTTCTATACCCTTGTTTGTTCATTGCTTCCTTTTGCCCGCCCCCCCGGCTGATTTATTACACTTCTGTGTGCTAGAGGTCATTTATCTTTGAGGTCAAACCAAATAGAGTTTACCATACTGGTCATGAGGTCAGTTTCCATTGGAAGTTTGTCGTTGTTTGAGAGGGGATAAAGAGGTAGTAACTGAAAATGGGCCTTTGGTTCATATTATTTATTATTGTTGTTTGTTTCTCTCTAATCAATTTCTGTTACTTTTTATACATTGCTACAAATACATGGACGGTTTCTGCAGGTTTCGTGTATTGTTCGATCATGCTAACAATTGGCTCTAGTTTTCTAAATAATGTCTCATAATAAACTCCAGATTGGGTTAAACAAAGTTAAGAGTAGTAATTTGACATTGTTGGCTACATTATTTATGAATAGTTTGATTTTAACTTTTCCCTTTGGTTAATTACTTTATTATTATTGGGAATAATTATCGTATAATATATTATACATTTCACGCTAATGAGGATTATTTTGCATTCTTGGCTCCGTTTATGGATGTAGGTTTGTTTGTTTGAAGTTAAGCACAAAGCTACACAATGGGCTATCTGTGCTCTGCCCACTACGGGTATCAAAACCCGGTTTCTAGCGTTGTAAGTCCGCAGACTTATCGCTGTGCCACTGGGGGACAATAAGGATTTAGGATTAACAGATGATTTAGCGCACTTTAATCATTACAAATTCTAGTTTTTTATTTTGTATGTGAAATGATTTGCAATGTTTAGTAGATAATGAGTTAGTTATATAAGATCGGTCTCAGTAACGTGTTTTAAGGTGACCATATTTTTTTGAATTTTAAATCCGGGGACACACACAAATTGTATTCATCAGCAGAATTCCTGATGCTGATGGCATAAAAGGGCTCCTATTATTGGCTGTATTTTCTGATGCCATTTCACTTCACCTTAAATATTCTCCTGCGCGGTCTAACTGACATGCGTTACATGGCATGCAGTAAACGTTGTCGCTATAGTAACCGCAATATGCATATACAACTCAGAATTTAATGGACGGTGGTTTTTAAAAAAAATAACGATGATAAAATAACTTTTAGGATGATTTTCATGAATCTGAAACACTTTCGAGGACATTCTTTAGCCGGGGACAAGAGTACCTCATCCGGAAATCGGGGGCGTATGGTCACCATAATGTATAGGCACTTTTATGTTGTGATCTAATTAGTTTATATTTGATCAAGGGTTCTTAATAATCAGGTTTCATGGACTTGATATGCATAATGTGTGTGTCTATGGTACATGATAAAAAAACATTTAAAAAGTTACGTGTATCATATGTACATTGTATCAACTACAATAACAAAACACTTATTATTGCTTGAAATAATCGAAGTTTTAACAATTAAACGTTTGAGCGATATTTTTTTTTTATGTAGAAAATGTCCAAGGTTAAAAGTTAACAAAATAAGAAGTTTGGGTGATTAGTTAGTTAATATGACGACTTTCGAAACTGGTTTTTGTTGTATTTATTTAAACATACGTTATTTTATTGTAAGCTTTGGTTATATTGATGTAAGTTTTAGTTACGTATACTGAATATACAACTTTCTACACTGTATAGAGAGTTTCATAACTGTGCTAACCAAACAGACGAAAACGAGGTTAGTCAGGTCAACCTCTATAAATGTATTGGCCCTTTACTTAATGCATGTTTATAAAGAATGGCAAGAGAAAGAATGGTAAGTGGAGTTATATAAATCACGATAATGACTTTACTCAAAAATTAAGATATGCATGTATATTTTTTATTCCAATCAGTCTCCATCAAACTGAAATGCGTGTCTACTGACTACGCCCATGTGCCAATCCCACTTTTAGCCCCCTCTCTAGCGAGATAAAGAGACTTGTCATAGGAAAAAAAAAAGTACTTACCTCCTTGCGTGACGTTAACGTGTACGTCTTGCCCGGTAATATCTTGGGTTGTAACTACGTTTTCAACATTTTGTAGAGTTTAACACCTGTTATATTAAGTGAAAAAATTAAGAAATACATGGTACACAAATAAAATGTTTTAATTGTGATTAAGCTCTATATAGATAGGTGATGTTGCATTGTTTAAAACTGGTCCTCGTATAAAGCATGATTACCATTGCTTGTAGTTTTCTTCCTTTTTCAATCTTCATAACATTTTACTTTGTCAAGTCTAATACTAGTATTACATAACGTGGCATACTACTCCTAAATCAGGCTAAATGTTAGCAATAGCAATACATTATGCACTATGTTGTGTTTAAGCTTTTACCGGTAGTCAGCAACTAAAATTTTCTGAAGATCAAACTGATAGTGGCGTTTACAAGCGTGTGATTAAACTCGGTGAAAGAGGTAGTTTACTTAGGATCAATCTGTTTTAAACAATAATCATTAACTGTGATTATATTTTACTACTGATCAGTGATCTTATATATAGATAACATTGTTGTTGTCGTTGTTATCAAGGAGTATCTTGTTCTTACATATAGATAACATTTTTATTGTTTTCCTTATCAGGAGCACCCTTGCTTGGATGGAACACCACTTGCAATGTTGGCAGCTCAGTGCAACAAGCTTGGTAGTAAGATGCCGCCACCACTCCCGGACGCTACTATTGGAAAAAGTTTCGACCTTAGGAAGAAAGATACACAAGCAACTGGTAGTCCAGTTGCAGGACTGGCACTAGGTTCACAGCGAGTTTCTACTTTGACCAATAGCTGCTCTTCAGCTCTTAACTACCAGAGATCTGCTATGCCATCGTCTTGTGGCACAGCCTCGTATGGCAGCGACAGTTTGTTTTACCCAGGAAACTGCATAACGTCCTCTCAAGAAGATCAAAACAACGCTCTTCTTAGCAAAGTGCACGGAGAAACCGCACATTTAGGCACTATGTATTCCCGAATCGGAATGGGTGCTCACCCTTATGAGAGTTGGTCTTTTAACGTAAATATGGCTGGAGCTCATGGTGGAATCAAGCCAGAAGTGTCCCCCGTCAACTCAACAACCTGGTGGGATGTGCACGCAGCTTCAGCAGGAGCTGGCTCGTGGCTCGACATGTCGGGAACACCTCCAGCCTTGCATAGCCATATTTCCACAAACTATACCGGTGGTGATTACAGCTTTACTCCGACTCTTACAGCAACTTCAAGTCCATCTCATCTGCTGACACCTGGGCAGCATTTTCTTCAAGACACCTACAAGTCCATACTACCCACTGCTCACGGAATTGGTTCCTCGATGACTTCACCGTTCGGACTCTCCGAGGCCACTCTCTCTCAGGTGTCATTTTCTCAATCCCAACGGCGTTACACTGGACGCGCCACGTGCAACTGTCCAAACTGCCAAGAAGCTGAGCGGGTAGGACCAACTGGAGCTCACTTGAGAAAGAAGAACGTCCACTCCTGCCATATTCCTGGATGTGGAAAGGTGTACGGAAAGACATCCCATCTAAGAGCCCACCTTAGGTGGCACACGGGTGAGCGCCCTTTCGTTTGTAACTGGCTATTTTGCGGAAAGCGTTTCACGAGGTCAGACGAACTCCAGCGCCATCTCAGGACCCACACCGGGGAAAAACGGTTTGCTTGTTCTATTTGTAACAAACGCTTCATGCGATCGGATCACCTGAGCAAGCACGCCAAGACCCACAACGGTCAAACAACCGAGAAGAAAAGCAGCAGTAGTGAGAACTGCAGTGATTCTGAAAACAGCCAGTGCGACCCCCCCTCACGTGAACTCTCATGCATCTATAAACTCCCTAAAACCACCCCTGAAAGACAACGTACATGACCAGTAATAGTAGTTCCTTAGTAGGCAATGAATAATGGAGACTGTAATCAAATGGCAGGTCCTCAACTAGTTGTGGCAGAGTAGAAAACATGTTTGAACATAAGACTGAAATGTAAAGTTGAGTTCCACTGGTCAAGTTATGGTCAGTCTTAATGTATTGAGGAATCAAATTAATGTTACGTTATATATATATATATAATGTACTTATTTCTAGGTGTCTTTTTTAAAACTGTTCTTATATATATAATTTACATGCATACAAGCATATATACGTTAGATATATGTTGATTATGTTACAACAGCGTTTTCTTTAACACCATAAAAGTGCGTATGCTTGAAACACAGCTCTCCACGTGAAACAATACGACAGCTTGCTTTTTTCTAAGCTCTTCGGTATTGCGGAGTAACTATCTACTTGGGAGTGTGGAGTGCAAGAAACCGTCAATTGAGACTCTTAATTGTTTATCTTGGAAGCAGTAGAACCCAACTTAGTGTGAAGCTGAAGAACCCTACTTACTTAGTGTTCTAATCAGGTGTTTTCTCCTCTTAATCATGCCCTTGCATTAAGTGTATTTGTTTTGTAACTGAATTTGTTGGTTTTAAGAAGACAAATGTAATTCGTTGAGTTTTATTTCCACAAAAACGTAATATTGTTGTAAGCAAAAAACAACTATTGCTAAAGCACCACAAGAAATATTTTTAAGAGTTGAAAATACGAAATATAACGGGTATTATTCGTTTGATATTTGGAGATATTTATCCACTAAACTGTGGCTGACTCTCTGGGTTTACGGACTTTTACATTCTCTGAAAGTTTTATAGTCCATAAACAATTTAGGTAGTTGTTCTGAATTAATGAATATCATATTCTTTGAAATATTATATTGTAGAAACGTAAACTTTGGTGATTGTTCTGTGCTTTTAAACGGTACGTTCACTAAGTGACTGTTCTGAACTTGTAGATGTTGCGCTCTCTGAAAGTTTAATCGTGTAGAAACGTTGAGTTACTGTTCTAGACTTCAGACATTAAGCTTTCTGAAGTCTTATCGAATAGATAAGTAAACTGGGTGACTGTTCTGATATTAAGTGGTGTAATACATTCTTTAAAACTTTTAAACGTATCAAGAAGTACGTTTAAGTAGCTAATAATAGCATACTGACCTTAAGTTTTTAAGACATACTGACTTTACGTTTTTAAGGCATACTGTCCTTACATTTTTAAAGCATACTGACCTTACATTTTTAAAGCATACTGACCTTAAGTTTTTAAAGCATACTGACCTTACGTTTTTAAGGCTTATTGACATTAGCTTCTCTGGGACTTTTTTTCGTGCATAAATACTGAATCTTAGTGACTTTCTGATAAGCTAGTATTGTTTTATTTAAAACAAAAAATGGTAGAATACGAACTTTATCTACATGTGAAATCCCATGTTAAGACTTCTGAGTTTGAGTTAATAAGCACACCTTTTATTAACAAGTTCAACGTAATAAGAAAAAGTGTGGTCCAACGCTGAGTGTTATAGCAACTGTACTCTTAGTCATCTGAGCTATACTAATCTTATTAGTTCTGATTTATTCTTAGTTTGAAGGTAATTATAAAATAAATGATGTATCTAATTAACAGCGCTAATCCAGTTGTTATTAATGAGTGTACCTTTTTTTCTGAGTTGTAAGTAAATTAAAATCGTCGATCTACTCCCTAGTATACTATCGCCCTTCTGATGAACTCGTGAAGATACTCTAAATATAGATCATTACATGCTACGCCCCTATTTGTTACATTTATAACTACCTAATGGGAACTGACATAGACCACATGATTGTTGTGCCAATAAGACAGTCATTAATTTAAACTAAGTTAACTGATTCTCTTTCGAATCTACCTAAAACTACCATACAAAGGCCTTATTGTTATATTGATCCAAATCGAAACCTACAATATAATTTTTAACCCTAAATTTCAACTACTAGTGCATTACACTATTGTTGTTTTTCTTCCATTTCTCACCATCACGTGTTCCTTCATCACGAAGCAGCACCAACCTATTATTCAAGAAAATAAATAAAGAGGTCGTTAAAGCAACCTCTAACAGTAGATACAACTGGATAATAAGTATCAGTCTGCTTTCTAGCCCTTTTATTGGTAACAATTAGCCTTAGAAACTTGCTATATAACTTATGGCTGGATACTGCTTTTAAATGTATAAATATGGGACTGAATAGTATCAGTACTTATGTGATAGCATTTTTCATTGCTTGTTTTAGAATTTTTGCGTAAAATTACACCAAGGCTATCTTCACAGTACCTATTAACTGGTGGACTAGAGGGAAAACATCCGTAAAATGCTATCTATACAGTACCTATTAACTGGTGGACTAGAGGGAAAACATCCGTAAAATGCTATCTATACAGTACCTATTAACTGGTGGACTAGAGGGAAAACATCCGTAAAATGCTATCTATACAGTACCTATTAACTGGTGGACTAGAGGGAAAACATCCGTAAAATGCTATCTACACAGTACCTATTAACTGGTGGACTAGAGGGAAAACATCCGTAAAATGCTATCTACACAGTACCTGTTAACTGGTGGACTAGAGGGAAAACATCCGTAAAATGCTATCTACACAGTACCTATTAACTGGTGGACTAGAGGGAAAACAGCTGATCAACTCTTAAATTAATCTTGTCTGACTGAATAATGGGTTTCGATCATTGTTTTTATAACGCACTTAAAGTACGAAGCGTGTTTTGGCGCTAATTGGACATGAACCATGAATCCTTCGATTTGCAGTCCGAGCACGCTAACATCTAGGCTATGCCTGGCCCTTTATATTTACTGGGTCTGTTCAACAGGAAAAACAAAAACATCATGATTTATTTTTCTTAACAAGTTTGACACGTAGGTCGAGGTTTTTTTCAAATATGTTTAAAACGAATGTCGCCTGTATGATATCATGGACCTGTGATTAACATGACTGCGCTGCATAATCAAAGTCTGAATTTATAGACTTAGTAAAGTCAAGACAGATTTATAACTTTTGACTTAATTATAATCTAATATTTGCTTGGGAAGTGTTGCCTGTTGGTCTAAAAGTGTTTGTCGTTGTTATTATATAAAAGTGTTAACTTCTTGTTGATGATGTAATCACAGTCTAACACCATCTTAAATGTTATTGTTTTAAGCTGTTTTTACTTCAGGTAAGGTTTGCATATATGTGATGTACAATCAATTGTTTTTTTTTTGTTTTTTTTGCTTAATCAGCAATTTTGGTACATAATTACAAATTGTTCGCTACATAATTATAATTTTTTGACGCATCCAAAATCAGAACCCTGTATATGTGCTCAATCAGTTTACGGTATATTTGTGCCGAATGGTCTGAAGAGCGCGTGATGTTAATTCCACCCACGAGAATACAATCTTCCAACTGATGAATAATGTCAAATCACACTAACTGACAGCTTTCCCTATCTCAGTTATATGTTTTAAATCACACTAACTGACAGCTTTCCCTATTACAGTTATATGTTTTAAATCACACTAACTGACAGCTTTCCCTATCTCAGTTATATGTTTTAAATCACACGAAAATAATCTCAACCATTTAGGTATTTACAAATAAAATATTAGTAATTTAAATTATGTGTCCAGACTGAATTATGGATATACGTTAAAAGTCAGTAACGGCTCTTTACAAAGTTAGAGCAGTAATCTGATGACGGGCCAGATGGCACATATATTGTGAAGAGTCAATTTCTTTACATTTGATTATTAAAAGTAGTTTTTGTATAGTAAAGTGCTTACTTTAAGCCCACGATGCTTTTTCATATTCAGCTGATTTCATACATCAACTACACAGGAAGAAAAGTTGGTTAAAATTTATATGTGTAATCTGAATCAATACGAAACATAGTTTTATTTGTCAATATAAAATAATGTATATTTTAGAAAGAAAATCTACAAGTGATAAATTCTGAGGACATCAACCTGAGATATTTAACATGTCTTATATTGCTAACAAATATCTTAACGCTATTTTAAAAATCTAATTAATTCACTAGTGTATGAGCATTATTCATTTAGAATTTGGATCTTCAAGTTTAATATCGCGCTAAAGCATTTTTATTGCTCTCCAATATAAACGTGATGGGTAAAGATACGATATCAAACCAAAGTGTTGATACATTAAAACCAAGCTTTTAGCAACTTGGGATTTTGAATACTATTTTATGAAAGAAACAGCATTGGAAAATAATATTTTACAGGAAGTGTGAATAATAGCTTTCAGAAGTTGTGTAAACACCGTAACCTATGAAACGGTTAAGTATCGTTTTCATTATAAATAAAAGTATAATCTGTAGATGTCATCATTTCTTGTCTCCTATGAGTCAGTTCGACTCAGATTATTTAAAAATTCTACCAACAAACGTGACGACATAACGTAGCAAGAAGAAGGACAACAATAACTTCGACAACAAAGTTAAATGTCCCATTGACTGGAGCGATACACCGAATACCAATCTCCACTGTATTACCAAAAGTACTGGGATAACAAACACTATGAAAGGGGGGGTGTCTTTTATCTTCTGGGGGTTCCAGTAGTTAAAGAAGAATATTTCTTTGGTATAGGTGACAGTTTAGACGTAACACGTCACCATCTGTTGTAATGCGTCTGGTAGAAAGGTTCAATTCCTTTTGGAGTCAGCCCTTTCCACCCTTCACACAATCCTAAAAAACGTCCTAGAGTGATTAACTTAAATTTAGGTTGAGTTTCTGGGCTAAGCAAGGCATATACTGAACGTAATTGGTCTAAACCATGTTAGACTTAGCACAGTGCAGAAAGTGTAGCAATGTCCAGAATGTTGTTACAACAGATTGGTTTGAATTTCGAGCAAAGCTACACGAGGGCTATCTGCGCTAGCCGTCCCTAATATATAAGTGAAAGACTACAGGTAAAGCAGCTAGTCATCACCACCTACCACCAGTTGTACCAACCGTGGGATTTACCGTCACATTATAACGCCTCCACGGCATGTTTGGTGGGATGGGAATTCGAACCCACAGATTCCGATCGAGCGTCCTAACCACTTGGCCATGCCAGACCGAGTTGCAATAGAAGTATTCATAGTTTCTCTTACCAATGAACCAAATCTTAAACCAACTAAAGTAAGTCCACATTACGATGTCATTTTTCATGACTGAGACGATAACATTATCTACAAGTAATAGAGAAAAAAAATTGCAAAACATTAAGTATGATGTAGGAATGACAATGCCAAGAAGTACAGAAACAAGGTAGGGATGAATACGCAATACCATACAAAAATCAATATATAAGTAACAAAATCTTCCCAAGAATAACTTTTATCTACAACTAAATGTTGAATTCCTGTCAGTTGCATAAATTCAGGTTTGAATAAAAGCATTTAAACTGAGTAGTACTATACAGTCTTACAGTGGCCTGAAGAAAATGGAAGAATACAGATGTCAAACGAATGTGCATCCTATTTTGTGTGTGTGTGTGAAATCTACGTCTTGTAGTCTCGAAACTAGGTGTTGTGGTATTTCTTTTATGTATTGCGTTATGACGTTTTGTGAAAAATCTGTACATGATGGAGAAAAATGGATATCATTTTCGAATTCAGTGTACAGGAGTTACTGTAGAACATGTAAAAATTGCAAGACAATAAAACCATCGCAGGCCTGTGTTATCAACCTACTTCAATGAAATTGTTTAACAAAAAAAAAAAAAAGAGGGCAAACAAGTAATAAAAATTTTTTGCAAAAATTAAGTATGATATAGGGTTGGCAATGCCAAAAATACAGAAGCAAAGTAGGGATGAATACACAAAACTATACAGAAATCCCTACTTAAGTAGCCAGTAAGTACCGAGTCAATCTTAAAAGTTTATTTTTATTATGTTTTGGTTTCAATAATTAAGCTACGCAGATTTTGAAAACAAAATTAATTTTTTCTATCACGTAAAGATTTTTTACAAACCGAGAAGAAAAAACTTTTACTTAGATCAAATTATTATTTCGTTTACCACAGTGAATATTTTGTATTATTATGTTTGTTAATTAATAAAAAAAATTTAAATTCGCAGGCCTGTGTAATTGAACATTTATTTAATTTTTATAATTCAATGCTACAATTTGTTCTGTCATCTAGCGACCAGACATGAAACTGTTATTTATGAAACATGGAAATAATATATGCTCATAACTGAACTCGCTGCTAAGTAATAATTTTCCTTTTTTATTATTTCTCCACAAAAATACGTGTGGTATAAGAATAGAATAACATCACTATTACACAAGCTATGAAACACTCGATAATGGCAATTAGGTGTTCATATAAGGATATAACTCAAGTTTAGTAGATATTTGTAAGTATCATAGAGTAATAGATTGAATGCGACAGCAATTTTTGTCTCGACTCATCCCTACATACTTAAGCACTACCATGCTTAGTCATAACGCTGTCAAACAAGCTTGTACAACTGAACAATGAATAGCAGGATTCTGTGATAATTTAATATCACAATATTTTAACTTTTCATAGATACTATTCAGCATATCTTCAAGTGGATATATTAATGTGATTTCTTCTAAATTTCCATATATTTTCTGCATATAACTGATACATCTTTGTTGACCGGATGTCGGAAAGGTTGAAAATGTGACTTATTTTTTTACACAGGTAAAGGTTACATGCTACAACTTTTGTTGGTAAGTCTCAAACGAGCGTGCACGCCTTCTGTATAGCCTTTATCAGAATTTAGCTTATTCAAACAGGTAGTACAAAATTACCTGAGATAATTCGGATTCCGTATATAGAATATCAGTTGAAGTATGTAACTTAAGAATTGTGAGATACCGCACTATGACCTCAATCTCATTATAAAAGGCTTTCCGAAGCTTCCTCTTCAGTCTCAACAGAAAACAAAAACTGGTTAGTTGAAAACAAACAAAAATATTGTTTTTTGTTGCCGAATATACAAAACTGTTTAGTGTAAGAATTATTATTTTGTTTGTAATTAAGCACAAAGCTACACGATGGGCTATCTGTGCTTTGCCCACCACGGGTATCGAAACCCCGATTCTAGCGTTGTGAGTCCGCAGACATACAGCTGTGCCACTGGGTGGCTATTATTTTGTTAATCTAATAATCTAACATTTAATGATTATTTAGTTTTCATAACAAGAATTTTAAAAGTTGATTGTTTTAAAAACTATAGTTACGACAAATTTCGTTACATAACACAGTAAGAGTCGTTCGTTGTGTAGGCAGTTTAATTCTTGTGCTTGGCTTTAGCAACATTGTTGACGTCATCTTATTCGAAGCTTCCAAGTTTTTTTAGTTATGTGTAATATTGTTGCTACTAGAGGGCTAGGTATTTCTAGATTTTTCTGTTGTGTGTTATAAAAACGTGCAAACACAGAGAGGAAGTCAAGAAATAATGTTAACTGAGAGATAATTAGACATATCTAGACAGAGTGATTGTCAGTTTAGCCGTGACGGGCTATTCCTAAAGAAGTTAGAAATTCGAAGACGTTATGTTAGTGAAAGTGAAGTAAGACTCTGTAATTGTTAGTTTAGCCATGACCGGCGATATTTTCAACTTAAAGTGAGCTTCACAGTTTAACAGAGATAAAGAGAATAATTTGTCTTATCAAAGGGTGTTCTAAAGTGATTGAACCTGTCTGTGTGGACTTTGACGAAAAGGAGACAATTATTTAAAGCTCTGGATACAACTGTGGTAACCCAAGAAGTAACGTAAATGAATCTATCACAGGTTGTATAGTAAAAAAACAGGGTAAAGAAAAATAATTCGTCTTATCAGTTGGATTCTGAAGTAATTGAATCAGCATGTGTGGAATTTTGACAAGAGTAGAGAATTATTCATAGTTTTAGATACAACTGTGATTTCCTATAGTATAAAGAATTTTTGTACATATGTTTGACTTGTTTTGAATATATTATTTTTAAACAAGTGGATTGTGTGCTTTCCATTTATTGTCCGAATTTATCACCAACAAGTCACAGACACCTACTGTAAAAGAATTCAAGCCCATATACATAAAACCCTGACGTTTGTAAATTAATATATTCATTTAACATTTTCATTTGTGTCTGTTTGTTTGTTTTAGAGCAAAACCACATTTGGCTATATGCTGTGTCCACCGCGGAGAATTGAACCCTTGATTTTAGCGTTCTAAGCTTGTAAACTTACCGCTGCCCCAGAGAAGAATCATTTGTAACTTCTATTTTTTTTTTCAATTAACTGGTCTGCATAACAATGAACTGAGAGGGGAGTTTGAAATGATTGTATAAGTGGTTTTGTTTGGCATAGTTCTAATGCCACAAATTCCAATAATATATCAATTGTTTTGTGCATTTTTGTAACACTATGCTACATAATAACAAGACTGCGTCTGCTGATAAACAATTGGAATTGCGCTGACACTTCTCTACGTTGCTTCTGTCCCCCAGTGGCACAGCAGTTAGTCTGCGGACTTACAACGCTAGAAACCGAGTTTCGATACCCGTGGTGGGCAGAGCGCAGATAGCCCATCGTGTAGCTTTGTGCTTAACTTCAAACAAACAAACAAACCCTGAACTACAAACATAAAATATACTGAAATGTTGAACTCGCAAATTTTCTTTAGTTCTGAGCATTTTCTCGTTTACTGCACTTCTGAAAACACTGAATTCTTTGGCAGTAGATATAAAGTGACAGTCTTGTAGGCTAAATGTTGAGCCCCCTAGTGGCACAACGGTATGTCTGCGGATTTACAACGCTAGAATCCGGGTTTCGATACCCGTGGTAAGCAGAGCGTAGATTGCCCATTGTGTAGCTTTGTGCTTAATTACAAACAAACTAAGTAAATGTTGAAATTGAAACATTTCATTTTAAACACCTTTAGTTTTTCTCTCGTTTCATTTTCCGATTTTTCATGATTTTAAAGACTGTACCTCTAAATCACGCGTTAATTCTAGCATTCAAGTGCAACCTCTCTGAGAACTTAATTGGATGAATTTAAACCAACACCCATATTGAAATTACACCTTCTTATCAAAACGTAAAGATATAGTTTCTTCTCATGCACCTGAACGGATCTTCACATAATACTACTATCTCCTCTGACTCCATATTGGATGTTCATTGTTTCTCACATTCGCCTATATGACGTTGTTGTAGTTGGTCTCTACGGACACCTGGCGACACATCACTACGTAAAGAATTTTCTGTTAACACATTTCTGTCATTGAGACATTAAATATACTAATTCTTCAAGGCTTAACGCACTTCTTCTTTATTTTATGATATTTCATGGAACCCAAACAAATGCTATCTCTGTGGCACGTGAAGTATTTCCTCGTGTCGTGTGTACCAAAGATGCCGCCAGGCCCAGATAGCGCTGAAAAACAGTTTAATTTCCCATTTCATTATATTTCGTGCCTAGCCTGTGTAGTAATAACCACGCCCTGCACGTGTAAAGAATATCTTCTACACAATATTCTGTACGTTAGTAAAGTCTTTCAGTTTTGTCATGTCAAACACTGTGGAAATAGTTATTATACCACTTTTGAATTTTTGTTTTCTCACGTAGTGTACGTACTACCGCAACTTATCAGAAGGGCCAATTAGCCATACTGTTCAAAGAGATATTTAGTCTATGTAATGTACAAAACAAACATCTGTTGTGCTCTAGTAGTATATGCTAAACAATAATTTGTCATAAAGCTATATAATTTGGTTTTCAACGTCGATTCGCGTTCTAACAAACAGGTTATGTCACCTTGGGGGTGGTCAAATACATCAATCGAAAGGATTGGCTTGACCTCCTGTAATTAGATCTCAAATTGGTCAAGAGATGGAAGAGTCAAAAGTTTGTACATGAAAAAACAAACAAATTACAGAGCTATTCTGTAAGCTGCTCGGCCGCGACTAAAAATCTGATCTTGTCATGTTTGTTTTCCAATATTTTATGAGACGTTACTTAATCATAATGCAGATTAATTTATTCTAATCGTGCCTAAACGAATTTGAGGATAGGCTGGTAGAGATCCTGATGAGTAATATAATCGAATCTGGGGCACAAAATATAGCTTATAAAAAAGGAAATAAAGGTCTCATAGATAGCAAATAAAACACTGAATCACTTATTATAGTAGAGTACAGTATCTAGCAAAACTGTATACACCTAGTATAGTACAGTATCTAACGAAACAACACTGTATACACCTAGTATAGTACAGTATCTAACGAAACAGCACTGTATACACCTGGTATAGTACAGTATCTAATGAAACAACACTGTATACACCTAGTATAGTACAGTATGTAACGAAACAGCACTGTATACACCTAGTATAGTACAGTATCTAACGAAACAGCACTCTATACACGTAGTATAGTACAGTATCAAACGAAACAGCACTGTATACACCTGGTATAGTATAGTATCTAACGAAACTGCACTGTATACACGTAGTATAGTACAGTATCAAACGAAACAGCACTGTATACACCTAGTATAGTATAGTATCTAACGAAACTGCACTGTATACACGTAGTATAGTACAGTATCAAACGAAACAGCACTGTATACACCTAGTATAGTATAGTATCTAACGAAACTGCACTGTATACACGTGGTATAGTACAGTATCTAATGAAACAACACTGTATACACCTAGTATAGTACAGTATCTAACGAAACAGCACTGTATACACGTGGTATAGTACAGTATCTAACGAAACAGCACTGTATACACCTAGTATAGTACAGCATCTAACGAAAAAGCAATGTCTACACCTAGTATAGTATAGTATCTAACGAAACGGCAATGTATACACCTAGTATAGTACAGTATCTAACGAAACAGCACTGTATACACCTAGTATAGCAAAGCATCTAACGAAAAAGCAATGTCTACACCTAGTATAGTATAGTATCTAACGAAACGGCAATGTATACACCTAGTATAGTACAGTATCTAACGAAACAGCACTGTTTA
>NW_013670921.1:66327-67861 GCF_000517525.1 Limulus polyphemus | reverse complement strand
ATCGTTTGTGTCTTGTTACCAAACTATGTATCTGTGAGTCCATTGTTTGTGTCTTGTTACCAAACTATGTATCTGTGAGTCCATTGTTTGTGTCTTGTTACCAAACTATGTATCTGTGAGTCCATTGTTTGTGTCTTGTTACCAAACTATGTATCTGTGAGTCCATTGTTTGTGTCTTATCAAATTATGTATCTGAAAGTCCGCTATTTGTGTCTTGTTACCACCAAAATAAAAAATATCATGCTCCACACATGGGCCATGTGTGTGTGTTATAAGGGTGACTGTCAAAACTCACTATAGACAAGAATAGTCCAAGACTTGGTGGTGGTTGCTGTTGACTAGCTGCCTTCCCTCTAGTACTGATAACCTTGAATAGCTCTGCACAAACATGCAAAAACAAAAAAAACTTTTTAAAGCCCTTCTTTGTTTTCAAATTTATAGTAACTCAAGCATAGTTTCATCTTTTATGCTATATAATTAATTGTAAATTAAACAGAAACATTATCAGACTAACATGTACCAAAACAAGTAAACTATTTTGATGCTACAAAATGGTATTCCTCAAGTTGTAATTTAATAATCTTCTACATTTTGTATGAATTTAATGATTTTTTGTGAATTCTTTCTATATGGTATGAATAGATTATATATAAAATGATTGTATATGACTCTTTTTTTATGATGTGAAATTTGTATGTCTTATTATATTTTGACTCTTCGTTTTACATATAGATTATGCAGAATTCTTATATTTCTTTAACCAAAATACATTTCGTGGTTTGATATTAAAAAGAAAACTAAGGTCAACTATTCCACTTAGCTTTCAAACCAGTTATTCATTTGAAAAATCACGTAATAGTATAACCTTAAATTACTTTTTTTTTTTATTGTCTGGTACTACCAATCTTGGGGCAGGGTGGCCTAGTGGTTTCCCACGTTGGACTTATAATGGGATTGTTGGAAGTTTGAACTGGCCCCTGTCATGTTATTGTGTCCTTGAGCAAGACACTTTACCA
Organism: Limulus polyphemus; assembly: GCF_000517525.1. NCBI lineage: Eukaryota > Metazoa > Arthropoda > Merostomata > Xiphosura > Limulidae > Limulus > Limulus polyphemus. Next base: position 66,845 of record NW_013670921.1, on the reverse strand, counting down.
AACTCTTCTAGTGTGCCCAGCTGTATGATGGGTACCTAGCTGTTAGCCAGGGGATAATCTCCAATGAACTAACAGGGGGAATGAATCACCATTCTCGTCCTCTTATACCGCTTGAAGCTGCAGATTGAAAGCACTGAGCCCTTTGTGCCATCTGAGATACATCACAAACTTAACTCTAATTACAAATTGAGTCTTTAGTTCATTTTAATATTCCCAGAAAGAGACTCCATATATGAAAAGAGTTGAAAATGACTGTAAAATAAAATTTGTAAAGTCTGGGACCTTCAGTAGCATTTACTTGTCTTCCCCCCCCCCCTCCCCAGCTTATAATGACAAAAACTGCTGAGTTATTTATCTGTATCACACAGAACCATCAGTTCATTTATTACTCTTTATCAAGCTCCTGTTTCATGTTTTATCTGCACTGAAGTCATATGAAGTATTACAAGAAAATAAAATAGGAGGCAATGTTTTTTTTACATTATGTGCTGGCTTATGAAAAAAAAAAATTATTTCCA
>NW_013670921.1:63133-65985 GCF_000517525.1 Limulus polyphemus | reverse complement strand
AAAAATCCTATGTGTAAAATAACATTAATAGAATCACTCAGTAAGTAAGGGTATCATATTTATTCCAGAAAACCAGAAGATGAATCCAGTAAAAGGTACATTTTATCATGTGAGGTAAGATTTTAATGAACAGAATTCATGGACAAGAAAGAAACCAAATACACAACAAAAAAAAAAAAACATTGAATTATCAGTGTTCTAAATTAAACAATAAAGAACACTGACATGGATACAGTATGACAAAAATTATGCTTTAAACAATAAGTGTTTTCTTTCTATTTGATACATGTTAATATTTTCTTCTAATGGACAAACCAGAAGTTTGAATGTTTGTTCGATGTTTCATTTTTAGTAATTCTTTTACCATTCAAAGATCAAGAATGTTTTGTTGTTTTTTTCACCTAGTGTGTTGAAAGTTTTTTAGTTTTGTATGAAGTTTTTTTTTATTTTCTTAAATATACTTAATTCAATTGTTTAGGGCTTTTTTATGATCACAAATAGAAAAAAGACAATAGGTTTTAAAAACCTTCAAAATATGTTGTAAATAAGTTTTCACTGTACATAATAATACTTTATCTCCATGCATTAAAAATATATATAAATCCCAAGTATTTTAAAGAGCTTAGACTATAAATACTTATAAGTACAAGTATCAATATTAACCTAACTAAATGTTAGTGGAATTATGAGTGATTATCACACTAATTACAGAATCATGACTCTGAGATCAATTACTTGAACTTATTTCATAAACAATATTTCTCTTAGTTTCAATAAAAATAATACATTAAATCAAATTTATTATGTTTATAACTAGCATCTTTCGAATGTGTAGTTTTATTTAAGTTGGGTCACTGTTTAAAATGTATATGAACTTGTCACCAACTCGTAGATTTAACCTTCATTAACTTGTTTGTGAAAGTGTGTTCATTAATTTCTTTTGTTTTTACATTGGAACTAAGTTATACTAAGTTCATATATAATATACTACATCCGCCTTGCTGTTAAACTAACTGTCTATAATATGCTATATCCAACTTGTTAAACTAAGTTCATATTATATTATGCTATGTTCAACTTAAACTAAGTTCATATATATAATATACTATATCCATCTTCCTAAACAAAGTTTATATATAATATGCTATATCCAACCTGTTAAACTAATTTCATTTATAACATTCATATATATTTCTAGTGTGGGATGCCATTTGTTAGAGAAGGTATTGAGTTTGCCATAATTAAACTAAAGGGCCAGAGTTTTATGTTGCATCAAATCAGGAAAATGATTGGACTTTCCATAGCAATAATGAGAGGATTAGCCAACACTGAGACCTTGAAGAAAGCTTGGAGTCCACAAAGGGTGATTTGATTATTATGATCTGTGGAACTAAAAACTTGGACAAGTTTCTTGCACCCTAGTCGATACTTTTAGTAACTATCATATCTGAAGAATATATTGGATTATGACTTTTTGTGACTAATGTTCTTAATATGAAAGTAACAAAATACCTATTTAGAGGAACATAATGTTTTACCTAGAAAGTTATATTGTCTTTACATTACAAATGTGCATAATTTATTGGGCTTCTTTACTGTGTCATACATAATTTCAGGTTATTTTCCTAAAGTGACTTGATGAAGTTTAGTTACCACAGTCCAAACAATTTTTCTACGAGCCACTAGATTATAGTCTTCCTTCAACTACTGTCCATTGAAATTTCAGTGTAAATTGAATTTTCTGTGATTAAGATGTTTTTGTTATTCAGTCATCACAGATAACTAAATTGTTTAAAAAACTTGAAATAACATAAAGAATGAATCTGAATCAATGTTACAAGTAGTTTAATAATGTAAGATTAGCCAGTAAAGACTTGTTCAAAGAAGGAATATGAATCAGATGTTACAGCTAGTTTAATAATGTAAGATTAGGTACTAAAAACTTGTTCAAAGAATGAATCTGAATCATGATGATATAAGTAGTTTAATAATGTAAGATTAGCCAGTAAAGACTTGTTCAGGGAATGAATCTGAATCAATGTTACAAGTAGTTTAATAATGTAAGATTAGCCAGTAAAGACTTGTTCAATAAATGAATCTGAATCATGATGATATAAGTAGTTTAATAATGTAAGATTAGCTAGTAAAGACTTGTTCAAAGAATGAATCTGAATCATGATGATATAAGTAGTTTAATAATGTAAGATTAGCCAGTAAAGACTTGTTCAGGAAATGAATCTGAATCAATGTTACAAGTAGTTTAATAATGTAAGATTAGCCAGTAAAGACTTGTTCAGGGAATGAATCTGAATCGTGATGTTACAAGTAGTTTAATAATGTAAGATGATGAAGTAAGGACTTGTTAAAGAATGAATCTGATTCATGATGTCACAATTTGTTCACGAATTTGTCAAGGAACCAACTAGAAACAATGCCATTTTAGGCTTATTGTTAACTTCAAATATGGAAATGATCGAAGGGTGGAAATTGGGGAACATCTGGGTGCAAGTGATCATTGCTTCATTAGGTTTGATGTTTTGCTACATATGGAGATCAGGAATAATGATATTTTGGTTACAAATTTCAAAAAAGTAAATATTGAAGGGATGCAACAAGAATTATCTGTTGTGAATTGGACAGCTGAGTTATTTGGAGACACTGATCAGATGTGGAAAATTTTTAAATATTCAAGGTAAACATATTACTTATAGAAAGAAAAGGGTAGCTATAAGTAAAAAACAGATTGGGTCACAAAGAGTTTAAGGGATAAAATTAAAGAAAAGCATAAGAAATTATAATTAACTGGTATGACGGGAGATTTAGAAGACCAAGAAAGTTGGTGAAACAGGAAA
>NW_013670921.1:61190-62978 GCF_000517525.1 Limulus polyphemus | reverse complement strand
CATTAATTCTGAGCTGGTTAAGAAAAAATTGTGAAGTTTAAAAAACAATAAGTCTACTGGGCCAGATAATATTTCCTCAATGGTTTTGAAGGAGGTTAAAGATTGTATATGTGAGCCACTAACTACTATTTTAGTCAGTACTTGAATAGTGGGCAGGTAACAGAGGATTGGAAGTTAGCTAATGTTACTTCTCTTTTCAAGAGAGATGATAAAAATTGTGTCAATAATTATAGACCCATTAGTTTTACATCAGTTGTGGGAAAAGTTTTGGAAAGTCTGATAAAAGATGCTTTGCAGAGTCATTTAACAAAGTTTAGAATTTTATCAGATAGTCAACGGTTTTTACTGTGGGAAAATCTTGCCTTACAAATCTTCTGACATTCTTTGAAAAGGTTACTGCTTATGTAGACGAGGGTAAGGGTGTAGATTTGGTGTATCTGGATTTTCAGAAAGCATTTGACAAGGTGCCACATAAAAGGCTTGTAAAAAAAATTAGATCTGTAGGTGTGGGGGATAAGTTAGCAAATGGATAGAAGAGTGGCTGGATTGAAGAAAGCAGAGGGTTGTTACAAATGGAGTTCAGTCAAACTGGATTAATGTCACAAGTGGGGTATCCCAGGGCTCAATTCTTAGGACCCTTTCTCTTTTTGATTTACATCAATGACATAGATAAAGGAATAGTCAATAAATTGTTTAAATTTGCAGATGATATTAAGGTCTTGGGTGTTGCTATCTGTGAAGAGGATGCTGCTGATTTACAAAATGATTTAGATCATGTACTGAGTTGGGCAAATAAATGGCAGATGGGTTTTAATTATAAAAAATTCAAGACAATGCATGTGGGTTATCATAATTTGAATTATAAGTATAATTTGGATGGGAATGTGTTATGAAGGAAATGGATCTTGGTGTAATAGTGGATCAGTCCCTAAATCCATCCAAGCAGTGCTCTGTTGCTAGTGGTAGGGCAAATAGGATCTTAGACTGTATCTAAAGAAATACTGAATACATGTCTAAAGAGGTTATAATTTCATTGTATAGGTCACTGGTTAGGCCACATTTGGAATGTTGTGTTCAGTCTTGGGCTCCTTACCTTAGGAAGGACATTAAATTGTTGGAAAGGGTTCAGAGAAGGGTTACTAAAATGGTGCTTGGGATGGAGGGGTTGTCATACGACAAGAGGCTGCAATCTCTCAAATTGTTTTCTCTTGAAAAAAGAAGAGATAGGGGGGGATCTGACTGAGGTGTTTAAGATTGTAAAGGGAATTGATAGTGTTGGTGTATCATCTTTTTTATATTTAACAATGATAATAGTAGGACTAGGGGATGCAAATATAAATTTTGGCAAGGTAGGAGTCATCTTCAGCTAAGACAGTTTGATTTTTCTAACAGGGTGGTTGGCCTTTGGAATGGGTTGCCTTTGGATGTTGTGGAGGCAGTAAATTTAAGTGAGTTTAAGAAAAAAGCTTAATAACGGATGGTTTTAAGATTTATTTATTTTAATTTAGTTTAGAGGAAAGAACAGCCAAGATGGACCAATAAGTCCCATGTTTCCCAAAATGTTATGTAGCTAAATAATGTAAGATTAGGTAGTAAAGACTTGTTCAGGGAATGAATCTGAATCATGATGTTATAAGCAGTTTAATAATGTAAGATTAGGTAGTAAAGACTTGTTCAAAGAACGAATCTGAATCATGATGTTATAAGTAGTGTAATAATGTAAGATTAGGTAGTAAAGACTTGTTAAAGGAATGAATCTGAATCGTGATGTTATAAGCAGTTTAATAA
>NW_013670921.1:33496-60492 GCF_000517525.1 Limulus polyphemus | reverse complement strand
GAGACCCGTGGTGGGCAGAGCACAGATAGCCCATTGTTTAGCTTTGTGCTTGATAACAACAACAAGCACACTGTATATAGCATGTTTCCGTGTTAGGAAAGGGTAAGTTGCCAGTATTTCTAATAAGTTGTAAAGATTTTTCACGCGAATGAACTTTTTTCGAAAATATTTTTATAACTTATTTTTACGCGAAGACTAACGGGATACATCACTTTAATATCTTTTTCTGTTATAAAAGACGCGAAGAATAACGGGATACATCTAATAGTTTAATAATGTAAGATTAGGTAGTAAAGACTTGTTAAAGAATGAATCTGAATCATAATGATAAATGTAGTTTAATAATGAATGATTTACCATTAGCTAAACCTGTCACTAAGCACGCTGGTGTTTAGTATGTAGGGACAGGATAGGAAAGAAATGGCCGACACATTATTTAGTGCTTATCATAATCTCAAATATCTCTTAAAACAATCTAAGAGACTAAATTAGGTTTTCAAAAGGTATTAAGATGTTCAGTTAAGTAAAAAAACATTGATAAAGTCAACAACTAGTGTAACCACCAAATGTTCTGTTGATTATTCTGATTCAGTATAGCATTTCAATAACTTCAACACATGATGTCCTTCAAGACAACTCATCATTCCAGGCTAAAACTGCTGCCTTCATAATGACTGTCTTTAGTTATAAAATATTCACTGGTATTGTTTGAAAAAAGAGGGGAAACAAGTAAAAAAAAAATGATTTAGGGATGGCAATGCCAAAAAGTACAGAAACAAGGTAGGAATGAATACAAAAATCCCTACGTAAATACTAAATTCAAACCTTAATTCATGCAAATGAAAGGAATTCAGCATTGTATGGTTTTGTGTATTCATCCCTAAATTGTTTTGTACTTTTCAGTTTTGCCATCCTTATTTTTTCAAACGTTTTATTACTTGTAAATAATAGTCAAATGATAAAGGAATTACCTTTAGCTATGGTTCAACCAGCCCTTTGTAGATAAAATTAGAGCTGTACTATTGCCAGTGTTGATGAGATGTATTATTACTTACACAAACAGAGCGAATGTAGATATTTAGTATTAATTATTTTAAGAAATAATGTTACCTACTTAAATAAAAAGGTAAACTGTTGCATTAAACCCAGAAAATTTCATGACAGTAAGTTTAGGACTTTGACATTTTTAGTTAAGGGAAAATACCTTAAAAGAGAATAACTATTACATTAATTATGTTACAAAAATTAGTTAAGAAATTAAATATTAAGATTATACAAGATTTTATTTTATCATAGCCATAATTTTTTTAGTTGTTTTTCTAACCCTTTTTTTTTATTTTCTAAAAGATTGACATTCCTATAGCTCCTGCTTTAGGGTTAATGCTGGAGGAGATTCATTACGATAAGTACAACAAAAAGTATGGGGGTGATGGAATTCATGAGGCTCTATCGTGGGAAGAATACCAAGTAAGAGAAAATCTTTATAATTAAAATCGTTACCATAAGAAACTCATTTAAAAATTTAATAAATTATAAAGTAGTATCTTATTTATATTCAACTTAACTAAGTTGCTACAAAAAATATATAAGGTATTAAAATATTTTACTCAATTGATTTTAATTTGTACAATTTCTAGCTGCACCCTGTGTTTTGTGAATAATTATATTTCATTGCTAGAGGTTTAACAAGGAACTGCACACCATAATACTTTTAAAGTAGTTGTTAGGACTAAAACAATAAACAACAGGATCTTTTCAAAAGTGAATGTTTGGTATAAAATTGTTTGATTATTTTCTAGTTGCAGTGGTAACTAAAGTAGTTGTTAGGACTAAAACAATAAACAACAGGATCTTTTCAAAAGTGAATGTTTGGTATAAAATTGTTTGATTATTTTCTAGTTGCAATGGTAACTAGAGATATTTATTATTTTAGGTGCTCCAGATAATAATAGTTTTTTAAATAGTATCCAATAAAAGTCGTTAGCCTAAACACACATATTTGTGTTTGGTATAAAGGTACGTTTTAGATTTCAAAAAATGTTCTTTACATATTTTTATTTAATTTGTTTTTAGTAAACAGGTATTCATCAATTTTGTATCAAGTAGATTATTCTTTGGGTTTGAGAATACAAAACTTTGCCTACTACATTCTCATCTGAAGAATGAATAGATGAATACTGATTTATTTTTTTTCATTTTTAACAGCCAGTTATTCAGAAGTTTAAAGAAGATTTCATCTATCCAACAATTATAGAGACAGAGAAAACTGAGAAAAGGTAACCTTTCAATATTCTTAATACTTCGTACTTTCCTCTGAAACACTGAAATTCTATAATAGGTTTAAAAAAGTATCTTCTCATGTACTGGAGACATTATTTTTAAGTTTATCTCATAGAGATGAGTTTATAAATTTGATGTTTAAAGTTTCTCAAGTCAGGAGTTAACCTTATGTGCATTGGTGGGGTCATAGTATTATCAACATTTAATGTTACCCTACATTGCCGATTTTACAAGTTTGTGTTAGAGAAAAAACTTTAGATACACATTTAGGAGGATGTAGAGATTGTGCAAACTGTACAATGAACAAAACTATTTTTATTTTTCACATGAACATCACTGTGTAGATTGATTTGTCAGCGTCGGACTGACTTCATCATTTCACCAACATATCTTTAGAACACAAGTGAATTTTTGTGTACTAAAAGTTGTCTCCATTATGGGGTCAATCAATCAAGGGAAGTGAAACTGAACCAATGTCTTTGGGAGTTTTATGAGGTTCGAGACATTAATTACTATAAGAGTATGCTGAGCTAATTGGAAAATGTTGTTACTAAGTTCTTTGTATGATCATTAAAAATACCACTATTTTTGTATGTAGTATGTTGAGCTGGTTGGAAACCCTAGTGTTACACACTTACGATATTCGGGAACAGGGACCTCCAGAAGAAAAACCTTCACCTTCTCCGTATGTTTCTGTTTTGATGAAGATAAGGAATAATGAGGAAAATGAACCACAAAATGGAGAAGTAAGCTCAAGTTTTTATATTAAACCTAACTAAGTTGCTACAAAAAAATGTTTAAGGTATTAAAATATATATTGATTTTAATTTGTACCTTGTGTTTTGGGAATAATTCTATTTCATTTGATAATATAATCAGTAAAGTATTTCAGAATCCTTTTAATATTTGTGGAAGAGGCTTGTATAATAAATAGCCAGAAACACCTGTAACAAGTTTATTTTACAATCCACCCTAAAATATGCTCAACTGATTTTATCATTTACAGGATCTGTACTTTTCAGATTTCTTTGGTGTGTGATCATGATTTTGAAATTTTAGGAACAAGACACCAGATAAGCACGACTGTGGACCAAGATGAAGAAACAATGTTATACAAACTTCTGAAATGCAGCTGGTTACTGAGACTGAAGTTAATTTTCCTTTGAAACATAAACATGATTGTCTAGTATGATACAGGCTTCAAATGTTAAGAGCATCAGTTTTATGGTGTTCTTAAGTAATGCTCCAGTAGGATTATGTAAACTTACCTAAAAATATTAAAAATGTGTCTGCTGCATTTCAACACAGAGGTTTAATGTCATTTCACAATAACATTCAAGGAAAGATTGTGTGTGTGTATTTACTCAATAATATAAAAACAAATTATAGAGTCAGGAAAGTAAAAGTGCTAACTTTTATTACCCACCTCCATCAAATGTATTAATTATCACATGTAAAGGATAAAGTATACCATACAGAGCCAATCATTACTAACATTTTTCACCTAAATAAACAATTTATTGACACAACAAAAGCTTTCCACAAAAAGAAACATTTTACACAGGATGCCATTCTGTGGCCACATTAGAGAAAACAAAAAAACACTAAACTTATCAATGGAAAGCAGATATTAAATTTGAGAGATACTGGACAGTTACTCAACAATCAAACACATGGTTTACATGAAGGCTTCATTCAATTTATATAGTTTCAGTTAACTAAAATGGAATGATGCTATCACAATATCTGGGACTTATAACAGAAAGCAGAAATCAATTTTGAATTGACTTTTTTTTCATTCCCTCTTAATGTTTGTTGTTACTAAGTTCATTTTTAGCAACTTAACATTGAATTGGGATAAGTGCTCTTCATTGTTTAAAAAGAAAAAAACAGTTGTGTGTGTTCCCAACTCTTTAAAAATAGGTCTGTATTGTAACTTGGAGTACTTACAATTAGGGAATTATCAGTTAATAACAGTGGCAGAGATAATTAATATACAGCCTTTAACTATATAATATGAGGAAATATAGTTTCAGTGTAGAACACTTGGACAGAGAGCATTAATGTATAAATAACCATGACCCAGGGAAAGAGAGATAACTACTATTTCTATTATAAGAACCACTTTACAGTCACCATTAAACAACATAAATGTAATTAATAATGGTTCTGAATTGATTTTAAAACAATTAGTTTCTAGTTTTAGGAAGTAAACTTAATAAGACAGGATAAATCTTTGATTGTACTTTAACCTAAATAATCAAATTTGTAAAGTGTTAGTTTAAAATGAAAACCAATACTTGGAGGATATCAACTACACTGTACCATTTTTATAATTAAACTTCACTCTTTAGTATCTAGCATTGATCAAAATTTGTGTACAATTGTTTATATCTATTATAGCCTTAAACACAAGATTTTTAAAATCTTTTACTTTATAGTTGTGAATGTTAAACATACACATGTTGTATATACACTTTATATCTACATATTTTAAGTATGTAATTTTCTTTGTGTCCAAAAGTTATATTTAATAGCAATTGTCAAGGGTAGATTCTCTAGTAAACCAAGAGGTGTCTACAGATACGAGTATAATAGTAGTAAAAATTCTAATACGTTTAATGTAACATTATTTTGGTATCCTGCATTTCTTCTTCAATGTAGGTTGATCTACTACTGCTCATGTTTCTACATTAAAATAACTTTAACAAGTAGATAAATAAACATTTAATGTAAACACTTGTTACGGTAATCAAGATATTAAATCAATTTGTTAGTCATTATACCGATAGATTTGTCTTTTTAGAACTATACCATCATTTCTCGATAAAAGTACTAATGAAACATAAGTAGTGGTAAATCTAATATGAAATATTCCTAACGTCAAACTGTATCATCAACACCATTAAACCCTTGCTCAAGAGAGAATCCAGGACTACCTTGATTTTTGCTTATACAGTGCTTCCAAAATTGTATTACACTGTTACAGAAACTATACCTCAAAAAGTTAGTGTGAGGTTGAACTCTAGCACAAGAACGTAATAACTGAAAAACAGATGTATAAAGAATCTCTTCTATCTTAAAGTTATTCAAGATGTCCTAATGTATATTGAAAGATGAGAAAAAAATGCAACGCAACAGAAACTTTAATTAGCTTTAGTTAGACTAACCATTTTCTACCCAACACACACACACAGAGAAAAAATATTCCGACTCATACTGACATGAAATATACAATAGATGTTGTTCCATCACAATATATCTCTGGCTCTATAATAATAGGAAGTTAAAGAGAACTGCATAAGATCATCGATTGTGGCCAGCACGTGTCATGTTACAAATCCAAGATCTACCTTCACAAAAGTCAAATGTTATGGAGACATGGGACGTCGTGGCTTTCTTTGAGTAAGCTCTTTCTGTGTGCTAGGCGGCAGGGCTTATAAAAGAGAAGCACTTTTGTTTAGTGTAGAAAATTGCAGGCCATCCATTCCTTATCCCTAATAACTGAGTAAACTGACTCAAGTCCACTGTTACAACAAAGACCATGATCTGGATCACACAAATATACACACGCTTTCAAAGGGTAATTCTTTTTTGTAGCCAAATCACTGGAGAGGTTTCTGGACTACCAGGAGGAAGTTGGTAATGTTTGTCTGCACTATCCAAACTGGTGGCATGGAATGACACCACTAATGAACCTCCGAGCTCTCAGGTTTTGGGGGTAGGTGATTTGGTGTATCTTGCAGGGTAGAGTGTGGTGTTGAATGAGATGTAGGGATGGCAGGAGAGGTGGATAAGGGCTCTAATGTGGTTGAATGAGCCATCACCATGGGATTATAATTGTAAGTTGCAGCCCCGTTGATTGTTTCGCCGAACCCGCTACTGCTAAAGTAACCCTTATTGATACAGTTACGTAAGGAATCTGGAATACGACCCACAATGGCTCTCCTTATTTCAGCAGCTGCCATTTCTCGAAGTTCAGTGGAGCTTGCATCACTGTACCAAGCAGCATGGGGTGTACACATAAGGTTTGGTGCATCCTTTAGGGTGCCTAATGTTAAAAACAGGACTACATTAAAATTGGGTATATAGATATAAAATTTCACCTTCATCTAGAGGTCAATGAACAAAAAAACTGAAACCTATGAATTACTATAGTTCGTATATCATATCAATTAAAATTAGCTATGTGAATAATCAATAAACATTATGTAAAGTGGGTGGAAAAATGTTACTTATAAAAAAAAATCCTGTATTAAGATAAACTTTTCATTTACTTTAACAAAGCTTACCACTAAGTGCATTGAAAGGTTCATTTTCATGAACATCTAAAGCAGCTGCTCGGATTCGCCCTTCTTTTAATGCAGAGGCTAGAGCAGCTTCATCCACAAGTCCTCCCCTTGCTGTATTAACCAGAAAGGCACCTATAAAACAATCCAAGCAAGTTAATTGAGCTCATTATCTGCCTTTGTTGACACACGTGTCTATTAGTATAACAACTGGTTCTGATATTTGTTAACGTTATCAAAATGCTTTAACAGTTTAGCTTCACTTTTCCAATGAGAAAGGGTTTTTTTTCTTCACAAAAATGTTTTTATTGCCATTAAAAAAATTATAAGTTAAGAAGCTTTTTTTCTTAAACTATTGTGTTTTGCAGCTACTTTGTCAGTAATTTCAGCTATATAAAAGATTACAATTAACTATAACCAGTACAACTGTACTACAACATCAAGTCAAGCTTGCCTGGCCTCATCTGTTTAATGGTGTACTCGTTTATCAGGTGATGATTGTGTTCATTAAGGGTACAGTGCAGGGACACACAATCGGTTTGAAACAGTAAGTCTTGCAAAGTGTAGACTCGATTTAAACCGTAGGAGCGTTCTATTCCATCAGGAAGGTAGGGATCATAAAAGGTCACGTTGAAACCAAACACTTTGGCTCTTAAAGCTACTGCTGTTCCAACCCGACCTGCGAGTTTACAAGAAAAGGTTTATTGGTTTTGACTAAAATACACCGTAATCATTATCATAATGAAACATAAATTAAAGTTCATAGTTCATTCTGTTAACTTCAAAAGGCTGGTATGAGTATCACAGGATTAATTACCTTGCAGTTACAGTCAAAGGCAGTTAAAAAATTCAGAAGCGTCTTGAGGCTATACTAGTAATTAGTTATAACATCAATACAAAACAATGTTCTTATTAAACACTACACAGCATTATCAGTGTTATGATGTTTAATTCAAATATCTGCAGATTGAAAGATTTCATTTAAATTACTTTTATTACCTAATCCCACAATACCCAGTGTGTCTCCCCTTATTCGTGCACAACCTTGGGCAGCCTCTCGAACCTGTTCTGGACCCTGAAATCTCTTCCCTTCTCTCACCATGTTGGCCAGCCAATAAGTTCGCCTGTAGAGGTTTAATATGAGACACAAGGTAGTGTCGGCAACTTCTTCCACACCATATCCTGGAACATTGCATACTGCTATACCTGGACAAAGCATTAAAGTTCATAGTTCATTCTGTTAACTTCAAAAGGTTGGTATGAATGTCACAGGATTAATTACCTTGAAGTTACAGTCAAAGACAGTTATCCTGAAACATTGCATACTGCTATACCTGGACAAAGCATGTTAAGGTTTAATATAAAAATTAGAATTTAAACAGTAATCTCAACTTTTTTCTTATTTCATTTAATGGATTTCAGCAAAAACTACTTAATCATAAGGCTCTTATCTAATTATAGCTAAAAGCATGACATCTCCAACCCCATTTTTAAATTTAATTTAAACATTGAGCTAAATACTCCTCTTTCGCCAAATGAACAAGACTTGCTCAAGTTTCCAACTAGATCTAACACTCGCATTTTCCTTTGGTTTTTGGAACATACAGCACTAACACTAACTAAAACCTTTTACCAGACCAAATGAATAATACACTTTAGTGTAAATTAACCTTTATCATAGAAGTTAGGTCAATGATTGAGAATCCTATATCATGAAATTGTTATATCTTCACACAGAAAACTATGTGCAACACTTATTTCTTGAGCATGACTTCAACTTTTAACAATTTCAAAAACAAGATTATAAAAGAAAAAATAATGTTGAAAAACATCTTTACCTACAAGAATTACACTCCCTAATTTAGAACCAATATGAGATAGAAGAAATACCTTAACTTACCCAGTTCTCTAGCTGTCTTGATGTTAATTTCTACTCCATAACCAATCTGGGCTACATGAAAAAAAAACCACTTACCCAATTCTCTAGCTGTCTTGATGTTAATTTCTACTCCATAACCAATCTGAGCTACATGAAAAAAAACCACTTACCCAGTTCTCTAGCTGTCTTGATGTTAATAATGCCTACTCCATAACCAATCTGAGCTACATGAAAAAAAACCACTTACCCAGTTCTCTAGCTGTCTTGATGTTAATAATGCCTACTCCATGACCAATTTAGCCTACATGAATAAAACACTTACCAAGTTCTCCAGCTGCTTTGATGTCAATGTTGTCTACTCCAGAACCAATCCGAACTATAATGCGGAGGGCTTTGAATTTTTCCAGATCGTCTTTAGCAAGTGTAATGGTATGCCACATGAGGGCTCCAACTGCCTCATTTAGAACCTTTATAAATCAGAAATTAAGTCTGTTTATAGCTTAACTCGCAAACTGTTCGTAACAATAAAACATTACTTTTGTTGAACCACAACTCAAGACCCATTTTTTAAAAAAAAGTCAAATTAAGAAAAAGGATTGATTATGATTATGTGTATTACAACAAATGGAATTAATTTTCTGTTTTATAACATTACCTGTCATTCTTTCAGCTAGTTTTTTTTTCCCCTTATATAAGTATTTCACATAAGTTCCAACGTATTAGAACATGAAAGTTGAATCTTATTGCTTCTATATACATCTTTAAACAAATAAGTTAATATCACTATAAAGGAAAAAAAAACTGGTCCACAGTTAAGTTAAACATCATTCACTGAGACCAATTTTAATTAGAATTTTTACTGGTATGGTTGTATGTAGTTGTTAGTTGGTGTATTGAAAGTAATTACATTGTAGTCACCAGTATTAGTATCTTGGGTCTTAGACAATCAATAAGCATTATAGAGATAGGAATAATTTGTTCCCACCAAAAATAATCCACTGTAGTCTTGTTTTATATTTTTCTACTATTTTAATATTCTTTACTGTAAGTTAGACCTCTTACACAACTTTTAATATTAATTTTGTTGCATTTGTAAAATTAATGTTAACATATATTTCATAGAAAAGGTAATTCAGTAATTAACCAACTGATTTCCACATCTAAATTTTATTTCAAAATATATATTCTGACATTTTTTTTTCCCTTTATTATTATTAACCCTCAATTTACCAATGGGGGAGGAGGGCATCATCACCTTTTTTAAAACAATTTTTCTAATGCCCTCAATCTATTTGTGGATCAAAAGACCTGTAGTAATATTTAATCCCCATAAGGAAATGTACAACAAAAATATAATCAACACTCCAATTAACCGCACTAACAATTGCTGAGGACCCCTCTGTATTCTACACAAAAACCGAGATATTTCACAAATGATTTTGGCCAGTTCTTTACAATGAATGTTGAAAGAGAGAAAAACATAAATTTACTCAATATGGTTAACTAAAACCAAACACAATAGTAATAATTTTAAGGGGATTCCTCTTTATTACAAGCTGCATGTATAAATAACTCTTCTTCCTGAAGTAATTTATAAATACATTTTATTTGCTGAAATACTACATATTCAGTACAGGTACAAATTCCTGGACCTTCTAATGAAAGTAAAATACATCATTGAATGAAATAAAGCAAATCTTTAATAAAATTTATTATGAAACCATCATATTCAAAGAAAATATTAAAATATTTTCCCCCCATTTCTGTTATCTAGGTTTTTAGCAATGGCCTTTCATGAATAATTTTATGTCAAAAGAGACACATGCTGCTATCATTTAGTTAGCTTAACCTGAGTGTATTTGAATGCTTTGGTTTTTGATACCACTTATAGAAATTACATCTCCACGACAACTGTATATATACACAAATATTTGATAGTTACCTTTAAGTAGCCTAATAAAAAAAAAAGGTTCAACAATCAGGAGTGAAAAAATCAAATGACAAAATATTAAATATTTGTTGTTTATTCTAAAATATCCACAACATAATAACTATCTTTTCAAAAAATACACATGCATTAGAGGAGTTACGTTTCAACAACTTAGTGATAATACAAGCCTCATTGCACTTGGCTTCGAGGCCACGCATGTGTCAACATACTGAAGAACAATTTCCAAGACTACTCCCAACAACTCCAGTATTTGTGACGAAATCCTACTGTTGGTATATTCAAGAGTTATTGAGAGATATATACTGAAATTATTGCTAACCCGGCATGGCCGGGTGGTTAAGGCGCTTGACTCGCAATCTGAGGGTCACGGGTTCGAATCCCTGTCACACCAAAACATGCTCACCCGGACTAGGACGCCAGTCCAACTCCTGGATACTCATCTCCAGCAGAATTTGGAGATATGAGAAACACCATACGAAACTACTACTACTGAAATTAATTATGGTACTAGATGCATAACAAATAGTCTTGCTTTTGTGACTTCTGGTCTTTGAACTTTGTAAAATAGGGAAACTTGCATCAGCGGGATGTTATTACTATACCTACATACAAAGTCATGGGTGTCTTGCTTTAATTAAAACTAGTGGAAAAATCTCCTTGTTATAAAAGGTTTTGCTAACCTTTTCATGGATCTCTTGAGTAGACTGAGCATCACAAAATGCAACTGTTGCTACATCCTTAAGGATAGGCATCTCAACAGAGCAGTCTCGGCCATCCAGAAGTGCCACCAGGGGTCTAGTGTGCAGGGGACCATTTGCTATTGGACCACGTGCACCAACTAGAAAAAAAAGAATGATAATATTTTACACCTTTCCTTCAGTTGTGAATCTTAATACATTTAAGTAGAAAAAAAATTTTTTTTAGGTTTAACTTCATATTACAAATTCATTGTAAGCCTTACAAAAACTATTTTTAGTTTTACACCTATGTAACACACACTTTCTTTTCATTGGTGCTATGGATAAGAGTATAAAAGATAAATCCAATTACTAACTCAGAGAATTATCCATTCTTGGCCTCTTAAGAGTTTTTTTTTATCTGTGTGTGGTGACCAGGCGTTGGCAAGTGACCCACCCTGGGGTGAGATTCCAAGTTGCAAATCAATGGTTGCAGCTTCTGTTGACCTCAGTTCAAAGGAAAATGAAAAACTGCCACTTTAGACAATTCCCTGCAAAGTAAGAAAATCTATATTGTTAATCAACCAATATAACCAAATTATTTTAATTACCACAGAATCCTATACCTTAGAAGCTATATACTAAATACAATAAAACCCTTTTAAAACTCGTTTGAATAAATGAACTCTGCAGACTATGATATTTCAAATAATATACCTAGACAGTTATGCACTACTGATGAAAATAAGTAAAATTCCTACTTTTTGTATCATTTCTCTCACATTGTACCCTAGTAAACTGAACATACAGATTACATCAAAGTGAACATCAAGTACATAAACTAAATAATGAGATCAGTTATCAACAGTGATTATACAGTCTATGTGGCACAACTAATCAGCACAGTATACAGACTGCAGGGAAAAACAAAAAAAAGATCAAAATTGAGGGTACTGACTACCTGAAAAAGTTGATCAACAATGGAAACCTGTGTTTTATTCTTTGGAATGACTTAAGAAATAGTTTCTACATATGTGATCATGTTTGTTCATATATTATTTTAAAATATTTTATAGCTTGAATATTCTCTTATCTAGTGAAGAATACCAATTTCATATTAACAAGTACAGAAGGTTACTAGGTATTAATATAATCAGAACACTTCAAGGTTTACCTGTGTAAGTTAAAGCTAGAGTATATAGTTTAAACAAGTTTCCACTCCACAGAAAGTTATATAAATTTACTCACAAAATGTCCTAGCAAGAA
Organism: Limulus polyphemus; assembly: GCF_000517525.1. NCBI lineage: Eukaryota > Metazoa > Arthropoda > Merostomata > Xiphosura > Limulidae > Limulus > Limulus polyphemus. The sequence goes on along the minus strand of NW_013670921.1, from coordinate 48,150 downwards.
ATAAACGTTTCTAAGTTGGAAAAATTAGGTTTAACCTTCACATTTTGTTGGTTGTTTATGCTGACCAAAAAAAGCCTATATTACATCACTTCTTCAAAATATTATCAGATATTTAACAGCAATGTTGAAAATTGGTTGCAGTAACAAAAGTAATTTCTTTAACTCTGATGTCCAAGCAAACATAATATTTGTGACAACTAGAAAATCTTTGGTGCTAAAGATGGGAAATTAAGTAAACGGATAATAAAAACAAACTGAAAGTTATAGTAAATAATAATTGAAAAAATATCAAGCCATAAACTGGTTTGTTCATTTAAAATACTTTAGAAGAAAATTTTTTATAACATTTCAAATCATTTTGTTAAAAATACACTTTTGTTTATAGAGCTGTAATAGAAAATTGGACACAAAACTATTGTTTTCACACTATACTAAATGATTTCTAGAAAATGAACAGAATTTGATGGAGGACAAAGTTTTATAATGTTTTAGGTTTTTACTGAAAATATATGTGATAAGCTGATGATATGTACAATTATTTGAAACAGTTGTAAACTGATCAGAAAAGACTTTTTTTTAATATTCTTGTTTCATAAGATTACTAAAATATCAAAACATTTTTCTTTCAGGCAGTTATAATTATTGGAAAAAAAATTAATTGATAGATACAAAAATAAAATTATCTCCTACTACCTTAAGTTAATTAATCTTAAAATTTCATAAACATTTATCATTACCTATAGACAGACAATTTATGTTATTACTAAGAATAGAGCTTATTAATTACCTCACACAAAAAAGGAAGATGACCTTCAAGTACTAGACAAGGTAGACTTTGTTAACCAAGTGTCAGGAACAAGCTACTTTATGGTCAAAATCCATTTCTGAAACACATCAAGTGGCTGTTCTAGAGATAAAAAAGCAATAAAGACAAGAATAAACTCAAATGTTAAATCAATAAATTGAATAATGGCATAATTCCTTTCATGCATGTCATGATGCAACTTTTCCAACACTTTCTCATCAGGCTCCAAGAAATCTTTACAAACAGATAACTATCATTACAGTAACTGTTAAATCAACTGACCTCAGGTCATAAAATTCCTCCCCTCACTTTTATATTTCTAAAATTGACCAGATCTCACCAGTATTAATTTGTTTAACTTCAATATCCAAGTTTCAGTATGGAACTTCTCAGTTTTCAATAAAACACAGCTTTTTAATTTATAAATTTTTCAATAACATACTGTTTTTTTTAATATTAAAAGCACGTGTAAAACATTTTCTTTGACAACAGCTTAACAATAAAAACATATATAAAAAATATGAGAAAAATGGAGAATGGTATATATATTATTTTTCATTCTTTATGATATATTAATTTACTAAACAACAACAACAAACATTTTTTATACAAATAATATAAATAAAATAAACTTTGATGGAAAATTCCCTTATATCACAGCATCACCTTCATCTACTTGGTCTGAAATATACCAAAATGAAAAACTGACTTGGTACCAAATACACAAACAAAAATTAACTTGGAATGAACATACTCAGAATACTAAAACATTTTACAATACCTTAAAATTATGAAAATGTAAGAAGTAATTTACTACAATTAAAAGCACTTTTTTATGCTACTTCTACCAATCATTAGGCCTACTTTATTCGTTCTGAAACAGCAACAAAGGCAATACCGTAGTACATGTATTTTTACGAACAGAGTACAGTAAACTTGAAGTTATGAAAAAAACTTAGATTAAATATTCCTAAGTTTATCAGAACAAACAAAAATAATTAACTGTGCAGGATTGAGTAGTTACCCATATTTTACGTTGTGTTTTTTTTAAGTTTTTGCTTGCATTTACTTTTTAAATAGTATACTTGTGAAAATAAATTACTCAAAAATTTGAAGTTTGCAATATGTAGTTGTTAACATTTGAAACGTGATTGAAGAAAAAACAATTTACGCATAATAGGTTACAAAAATACATACACACACAGTATATAAATATTTCACGTTTATATACAAACACACAGACTCAAGCTGCACACATACACGTGTAACTAGTAGCGAGGAGAAGCAAATTTTAGAATTTTTCTGTTTGGGTACAAAAATAATGATAGTTCTGATACTACAACCTTAATAAGTTTGATATTTTCGTACTTACACAGTTATTTCATGGTTTTTACACTTCAATATAGCCTTTTTACTTACACCTTTCTAAACTAGGAAAATGATGATCTTGAAATTTCAAAAAGGATACATCTTTTAACACGTGTCATATGTTCAATTTTCACATTTTCTGCTTAAGCTTACAGGTAGCTGTGTATTCAAGCCTCACAATATGTGTATTTTCACAAAATGAATTCGTACACTGCAGAATTTAGCATATACTAAATAATTGTAATTTTTCTTCCCCCATATAAGAGAACACAAAACGTTTAAATGGAATGACATTTACAGTTTTAAGTTATATATATAAAGTACGCATAAAATCTTATTCATGGAGCATTACTTCATCAATATTCTAATAGCTTGCATGTATGTACCTTTTTCACAATAAAAATAATATAAATAATAACATAATCGGGTCATTTGCCTCAACAATAGCTCTAAATGCCACTAGCTAAAAGTTTCATCTAACATTGTCAGTAATTAAATTGTTGAATTAAGGTCACAATTAACTGAAATAAGCTTTTACCGAGATTAAAAAATCTACATCTTGTCAAATTTAATTGTATATGTTAGCAGAAGAAATATTATTTCCAAATATCACCCTAGTCTTAATTACCACGTAAAGTATTAAAAACATTCCCAATCAGCTCAGGCTTAAGACTTCTAGTACTGGCTTGGATTATTTGTTTTGATGCAAAGCTAGGCAATGGGCTCTCTGCGCTAACCTACCTCATGGATTGAGCCCATAATTTTATTGTTACTTTTATTAGACATGAAACATTGCCTGAACAATGAAACATTACTAGGCGCTGGGACTATAAACACTAAAGTTTATCGTTTAAATTAACAATGATACATGACATCCCTACCTCAAAATACAAAATGTTTCACACGCTCGTGAAGTCAATTCATTCAAACATTAATTTAGACAATACACATACCACCATTATTACACTTTTACAGACATTCTATACTGGATGAAAAAATTAACAATCTTACAATGTTGAAACACTAAAAATGGATTCAAGACACGGAAACTATTGGTTAAAACTTATTTTATTACAAGTTATAGCTTTTACACATCTTGTAATAAAATAATATTTATAATCGGCAAGTAAACTCAAATGAAACTGTTTCAAACTGATCAAATACTAATATGGTGCTTTATTTTGTTTTTACCCTTGTTTCAGCTTTTAGTGATAAGTCTAGAAGCTTTGTACTTTTAATTTTAGGAACAAATTTCTTCTTGCATCACAACAGAAGTATTGAAAAAACTAGACAATAACTAACAGGAATAATTAACACAAAAGTAAGCACACAATAAACTTACTTTACAGGCCAACTTTTGGTTTTTAAAAATAAAATATTAGTAGTAACACACGACTCTTAAAACAACGTATGGGGCTATAAAAAAAACACAGGATCTACATGTGTTGTCATACTTACCATCAGTCTCTTCGAAACACTAAGTGATACAAACTAATACTTTAACAAACAACTAAGTTATTCTACTCTAGTAAGGTTTCCTAATAAGTTTGGTTCGGTAGGAAACTCCGACACTAACTGAGCGTAACTCACCATTATAAAGTATGTTCTCCAGGTCTATGAAGCCATTCAACGTGGATGATACAGTAATAAAATAACGCAGGATGTTACAAGAGTAACGGTAGGCCTAGCCTTAATTCTAGCGATCAATATTTCTTCAAAGTACAAGTTTTTGTAATTGCGCGTCCGGTACTGTTGCGTCTATCAATAAACAGTTCCAACGTTACTATATTTCCAGTTCAAACAACTGTAAGTGTAACGGTTAGCTTTATCAGCACGGAACAAAGAACGTTGCGGAATGGCATGGCGGCAATGTCACGAACGAAATAATAAGGGAAGGGGAGGAAACATATGGACGGCACACACGTCACTGCGTTGGTCTACTCACTCTGCGCTTCTCTAGGTTATAAACCCACTCACTCCTTCTAAGCAGCTCTTCGTGGACGCCCATTGAGCGACAGCAAAAACACCGACATGTATGCTTTTATAATCGAACAAGGAAATAACCGGAGACAAAGACGCTCTTGGTAATAATAATAAAAAAGGTGAAACCAATCGATAAAGAAAACTCTTCATGCATTTTCAACGCTGTTTATAAAGGCTCAAAGCTAAATTTCCTCCACAAAGAATGTAAGATTTTGAAACAAATTTCAAATTAAAGAAGTAAAATGACGATTTAATAACATGATTTATACTTTAATGGATAAAAATACACACCAATTACCAAGATATTAGGAACGTTACCCAAGATGCAACTGGACTATATCTATAATGCGGAATTAACAAAGCACCAGTTCACGTCTACTTTTTGTTATTCATAACAAAATACCTCTTGTGGGAATTGTAAAATAAATAGATTCACAGGTTTTTAAATAAAATTATTATTGTAATTCCAAAAAGAAAAACTGTTCAGTATACAAAAGAAAAACAAACGAAAATACCTTACTTCCAACGGTCAGACAAGTCGTAGTAAAAAAACATAAAATCAATACCTGAAATTGTTTTTTTTTAATCAGACATCCAACAAAGATATAGTTACACATACGGGACTGTATCTATAAGAAAGCCCATAACATCTGTTTACTGTAATAACATCGGCATTACAATATTCCTTATAGGTAGCAAGGTTGTTCAGCTTTCCAACCCATAAAATGAAAAATTTGTCTTATTGGCTTTAAAAAATTCTACTTTTCAAAACGTGATGTGGTTGGTTGAATATCTCAACGTTTAAACTATACTAAGTTGAAGAAGGGAATATGTTTAATCAATAATAAAACCATTGGCAATTTTCGCCGGTGAATATTGTTTTAAGAGATTGATAGCAATATCTTGCTAGACTTTTAATGTAACAATATTTTTTCATTGTACGACAAAATCAATTGCAAACGACAACAATTAACAAAACCTATTTTGTTTGTTTTCCCATTATTATTATTTTATTCTTTCGTGTCATAAAAGATCAAGATAAACCTATCACTAGGATGATAATCCAACTTTTGCGTGTTCTGGGAACGAGCCTAGTCATCGTAAAGCAAGTACTCTCTCTCTCTCTCTCATATCTGAATTTCCTGTATTTGTTAGCAGGTTACCATCTTTTAACAACCCAATCTATTACAAATTAATCTTCAAGTTAGAACGTCAAGCCACAGAACCTGTGGAGATCCCCAAATCACAGAAAACTTAGCATATTAGAAGAACGTTTTTGATAAAATTCTAAACACATTAATCGTGTGAATACACAATTTGTCGTTTAAACAGAATGCATATTAAAAACCTTTCTACCTCTTATGCAAATTAACCAGGTTTTTTAATATAGTTTTGTAGTTCAATGTTTATATAGCATAACAATAATTCCAAGCATTTTGATTAGATAATCGTTCTAGTTTTCAAACTTAATCTTTAATTCCTACACATGAAGAGCCGGATTTGACCTAGTGGTCAGCATACCGGCCTGTGAATCCGAAAGTGAATGGTTCGCGTTGCCTTGCCACGAACTCACTTCCGCACTTTGGGGCTGAGGGTGCATTAAGAGAGTGGCGATCATGTCGCATTATTTGATTAGAGTAGCTCAAGGGTTGACGTTAGGTGCTGCTGACACCTATAATGTGTCAGTTCCAATTAGTACGACAGCCCATGTGTATTTTTGCGCGATTATCAGAAAGAAACCCACTCGTAACAAAAATAAAATAATAATAAGTGGCTGAAATAAATAAATTAAAACTTTTTTGTTTTCTATGATCTTACCGAAGTTCAACTGTATTTAACTTCTATTTTTTAGCACAGATTTTTCCTTGTGTTCAGGTGGAAAAATAAGATTGGTGAAACCGAAGATTTTCTTGATTTTTAAAGCACCTCACTATACAGTAGTGTGTTGTCTATCTGTCTGTCAGTCAGTAGACACTAAAATAATGTCACATAATGGACGCTTAACGTTGAAATTTGTGCTGTTGTGACATCAATAAAGCATGAGCATGCCATGAATCACGAGAAGAATTATGCACTCTGTAGGCTTTAACATAGCATGATATATGAACTTCAAAAGCAAAAAATAAAAATATCTGTTACTCTTAATTTTGGTTTTATTTACTCTCGAACCAGAACACTTTCGGGTACCCTGCTGACGTACATCTGGTGTAATTTTGTTTTTCATGAGTATTACAATGTTGCAAACAAATTCACAAATGTTCCAAAGAATAACACAGTCCTGCGATGGTTTTTATCATCTTGATATTTTTACATGTTCTGTAGTAATTCCTGTACGCTGAATCCGAAAATTAAATCCATTTTTCTCCATCACGTACATATTTTTCACAAAACGTCATAACACAATACACAAAAGACCATAACACGTAGTTTTGAGACTAAAAGACGTAATTTCACCCAAAAAATCAGGATAAATGAGAATGCATATTCGTTTGACATCAGTGTTCTTCCCTTTTCTTCTCTTTGTATTTTTGTTAACAAACATAATAATAAAAAATGTTCATTGTGGTAAACGAAAAAATAATTTGATCTAAGTAATGTCTTTCTTCCCGATTTGTAAAAAAAAACCTTACGTAATAGAAACAAAATGAATATTATTTTCGAAATCTGCGTAGCTGAATTATGGAAAATCCGTTATTAAAACCAAAACAACTTCTTATGAAGTTTAAATTCGCAGGCCTGTTTAATTGATAAAACGCTAAGTCAAAAATTACAGGAATAAGATGATCTTCTTCATTAGTATTATCACTTTCTTGTAAGTTATTTTTTGATAAAAAGTGACTAGATATATATAGGAAATTTCTTAATTTTTAATGTCTTACTCTGAAATAAACAATAATGAAAAATAGTTTCAATTGTCCTCGTAACATTTCATTTAGTATCTACCGTATAATACTAGCTGTACAATAACTTTTGCCCTACCATGTGCATTTCCTTTGACACTCCTCTTAGCAAAATACAGTAACTTAATATGTAGAGCGCCTGAAGCGTTCCCCGGTGGGAGAGCGGTAAGTTCACGGACTTACAACGCTAATAGTTGGGATTCAATTCTTCGGGGTGGACACAGTAGATAGCCTAATGTGGCTTCGTTCTAAAACAAAACATAAGTCTTAAGCTGGGGGTGTGCCATGTTGCATTACACTGGATTTGGGGGAACCTATGGGCCAGTAAAGAATAGTGTGACTGAAACTAATACCTTTATGTAATGTCACATACACATATATGATGTTAAAATAATTGTAATGCTGACATTCGTCAGTTAACCACAAATGCTGATATTGAATTTGATGCTGTTATTTTGTATTTATTACCTAGATTTTAATGTGCAGATGAACGAGAAATCTATCTTTTTACTGGAAATAATGCAAGAAGCATTAAAATATTTTGAGCTTCATGAACGTCTCTTCTATATGTAGTAACCTGTAAAGATTTACACTAATTTCAGCTTGGATGAGTTGTCAAGACATCATGGTAGGACAAGGTAAAAAAAAAGTTGTCTTTTCGAGTTTTTTGACAGTTTCACTTGGGATGAGTTGTCAAGACATCATGGTAGGACAAGGTAAAAAAAAAAGTTGTCTTTTCGAGTTTTTTGACAGTTTCACTTGGGATGAGTTGTCAAGACATCATGGTAGAACAAGAAAAAAGTTGTCTTTACGAGTTTTCTTAACATTTGAAAGACTTTGTACCAATGTTTCAAAAATTGCAATCATGATTAACAAAGTTTTGGCATAGCGTTATTTTGCTTTCAAGGTGATACATAAAAACACGCAACATTTTATTGCGGGAGGAGGCCAGTGGGATTTTGATTTTATTTTTACACAGATAAAAGCGTGATATTTCATTACAAACAACAACAGACTTAACAAGAATTTATTCCTTCCACAAGGCGAGACAGTCTGTCATATTGTTATATTTTTAAAGTTGTAATTTGTTTGTTAGCTAGTTTGTTTTTTGAGAGTAGGCCTAGAATATTCTAGGTTTTCCTGTTAAATTTTGTAGTATATTTGAGGGTAGATTATAAATAAGAGGTTCAGAGAAGCATCAGAAAGACAGTAGATTCGTTTCTAGTCGGAGAAGCAAATCAGTCTGTGTTTAGTTTTCGTTTAAGCCGTGAAGTGATACAAGTAAGTTTATTCTTTACGTTACTGTTGTGCAATTTGCGTCATTTGTAAACGTGGCCTACAACTGTGAGGCAGCGTGTAACAACGTTAAGGAAAAATAAACTAAGTTGTTATCGTTTACCTGGACAGAACGATGAATTATTTTTACCAGACAATTTTAAAGTACGACAACGAAGGAACAACGTATACAACATTCACTATCTAAGTGTAAAAAATGAAGCAATATGATGACACATATCTTTCTAAATTTATCACAAACAAGCTGAATATTTAAACTTAATTAAAACAATGTAAGTTTAACAGCAATCATATATTTCAAAGTAACAACTTGAACATAAACTTTATCTTAAAATTTTAAAATTATAACAAAGCTTCTTCATAAAAAACATTTGCAGTTTGCTTTACATCTACCAACAAATAAATATTTTGAGGTGATCCCATCCTTGAACACCCTACATCTCACTGACCATGAGAAAAGCATGGTTGTTTGAGAGACAATCCAGCAACTTTCATCCTTTGACCTTGAAGCCCTTTAGAATATTCAACACTGTCTAAAGCGTCAACCAGCCAAGAATGTTTGAGATTGACTCAATAGACTGGGAGTAATTAACCAACAGGCTTTACAAAATAGATAGGGTTAAGTTCAATTTTGGCCCCCTTAGAACATTCCCCACAGTTCATAGTGTTTACAGTTTAGTTGAGATTGACTCAATAGACTGGGAGTAATTAACCAACAGGCTTTACAAAATAGATAGGGTTAAGTTCAATTTTGGCCCCCTTAGAACATTCCCCACAGTTCATAGTGTTTACAGTTTAGTTGAGATTGGCCCAATAGGCTCGGATGATTCAAACAAAGACACACACTTCGTCTTTATATACAAGAAAAAACATTTCTATATAAATTAAATGTTGAGATCTATAAGAACAGCACAGTTTGGTTAACGCCTCTTTAAAAAAGGCTACACCCACCTAATATCCAGTTTCGACGTCTCCCGTTATATAGAGTATAAATAAAAAACCCATACGTTTTGTTATTTCTCTCACTACTGAGCTGCGTTACCAGACATAAAACATAATTACGAAGATGATCCCTTAAAGTATAGCACACGGTGAATAAAATTTAAACTTGTATGTTTGACAATGTGACACTGTCACAAACTTCAACAATAGCTATCGAGACCCCGCAATATTATTGTAATGGTGTATACTATCAGGTGGGTTTTATATTATTCGGTAAAACAATACAAAGTCTAGTGCACTTAATGATAACGGAAGCGTTTTCTTTCTCGAACTTTAAGTTGTACAAGTTCCATGTAACTAACAATAGCCTTAACTTCGTAAGTAACTCTAAATACTCAATGACTTGCTAACTTCTGTATATCTAGTACTTTATTCAAAGATGAATACCAAACTGATTAACAGAAAAACTGACTAACATACTAACTCCATAATCAATCAACAGCTATAACAAACCCATTAATCAATGAGCAATCAACCGACTTCCTCTAGTTTCGCCTAACTACCGTTTACTTCAGTCAAATCGTTTCTTGTACTTTTAAGAAAGTTCCAGATGTTAAGTTACGTTAAAACTCCTTCTAACCAATAGTAATACAAATGTGTTAATTTAAAACAAAAACATAGGTTAAAACACTGCTTCTTCTCACTGTTATTCTTCTCTACTTCTTCGTCCTTGTTGTTATAATTCTTCTGTACTTCTTTTTAACTTTCTTGAATTTCTTAAATTTCCATCTCTTTCTTCATCTTCTTTTAATTTTCTGTAACTATCTTACTGATCTTCTTTTGATATTTTTTATTGATAATTTCTCCACTACTTAATCATTCTATTAGATTTCCAATCTCACTTCAAACATTTTTGTCATTTTGTGAAGTTCGGTAGAGATTATGTTCCATTTTTACCAATATAATCCCACTCCTGACGCAAATGTCATAACAGGTTCTTTGTCAAATTCAATTTGGTTATTAACGAAAGAGTTTCATTTATTGAACTTTAAGTTCTGGAACTTGTACAAGCTCAAGGTAATTAACGATAGACTTAACTTCACAAATAAATAAACCACTTGTTTCTAAACTGCGTGACGCGCCAAGTTGCTACGGGTATCGCGAGTGTTTCACAAAATAGGGCAATTAATAGAGAAAATGTAAAAAAAATATTGTATGTGTCGTGCAAATCAAGGTAAGTGGGTTAGGGTGAAAAACGTTTGGGAACCACTGAACTACAGTCATTTACTTTTAACTTCCGTACCTTTAATGCTTTTTTTGACAGATAAACTGAAAATTTACAACACTGGATTAATATACAAACTGACTAACACACTCGCTAATTCAATATCCAATGAACTGTAATAAACCCACTAATTAATCAATAACTTGGCTCCCGGTGGCTAAACAGTAACACAGTAGGCTTATAACGTTATCATTTTGGGTTTCTATAATAGCGGTGGGAAGAGCACAGATAACCCATTGTGTAACTCTGTGCTTTACAACAAAGAAACAAAACAACTAACTTGCCATTTTCTCGCATAACCTGCATTTTATATCGTTCAAAACTTTTCCTACACTTTTAAAGTTCAAGATGAACGCGTAGCTCAACAATTCCATCTAGCCAACATTAATATAAATGTCTAATTAAAAACAGATTACAGGAATATTCTATAACTTCACCTTATCACCATATTCCAACATTAGCTATCGAGACGCCCTCTTAACACACCGATATACATTGAACAAAGTTTGAACTGGTACGTTCGATAACTTTATATCAGTATCAGCTATTGAGACGCGCTTTGTGATTAACTACAAATAAACTCTTTAACAATCGTCAACAACTGAATACAATATAACTCAAAAGGTTGTTCTTGTAATAGAAAATACATTTGGAAATCTACTTCTATTTGTTTTAATAAAATACAACGACATTCAGTTATATATATTATCCAATTTTTCTTCGCCAGGTGACTGAAGTCGTCTTTGTCCTTGCATAGCTATTACAATCTTTTATTGGCAGCTGTTGAGACCTTTCTCATCAATCGTTTTAATCAAAACGTTTTCCATAACTGGAATAATATTACACGCGAGTAATACTTAACCGGATTATAGCAGCTAAACAATATCTATGAACAAAAAAACTCCATTGTTTAAAATACAAAAATCAAATAATTTACATAGACTTCGTTCATCTTCAAATTTGATAATCATTGTTTCTCTTTCTTTCTTTTGTTCGGAATAATTAAGGAAGTTATCCGTGTGAGCCCTTATTATAAGGTTGGTTTTGAAATATGCACAACAGTGAAATAAGATTCCAATGAACTGAAAATTCGGCCAAATGAAAAATCATAGCAAAATAAATAAGGATCTCCAGGCATACGTGATAAACCGGCTTCAAAAAAAGGTACATATTCTATATATTTTCCTGGCCTGTCTCAACAGCTGGAGTTGATAGTTAAGTTACAGATGCACTGCGTCCACCACACAGTTTTTTGGTTCTATGATCCGACACGGCAGAGAACTATCGAAACCTTGGCTTTACAAAATACCTGTTCACCTTTTATGCGACGCTGCGAGACGTGAAAGGTCAATAGACTGATGAACGAAACACAATGACGCGCTATTCCCGTAAATTGTGATTCGTATTTCTGATTCTCCACGAGCTTATTTGTAGTGCAGCGATAGCGGGTAATGTTATAAGTATTCAAAGAAACTCTCCAGGTGTTATTCGACCCCCAGTCACATCAAAAACAGCACCGTCTTATGAAAGATGGGTACAGTGGATAATGAATATCATCTATTGAAAAGTACCATATTGTGGTGCGCCCATCGAGGATATTGGATCCCGGTTAGAAGTCTTCAGTCATACCGCTAAGCTACCGGGGGGGGGGGGGGCGCATAACGTAACATTAAACTAGAACATGACAGTTAGTTGCTGGTGGTGGTTAAATCTCACCCAAAGCTAGAAGAAAGGCAGCAAGCTAGTCAACTTCACCCACCGCCAACTCTAATCAACGCTCTGATGAATTAGTGTGATTTCACCGTCACTCATATAAAACACCCGCGGGCCCAAAATGTAACGCAGCTTTTTGTTGTTGTTGTTATTTTTTCCGACAGTAACGAGCCGCGAACCATGGAACTTCGAATCCACAGTCCGGCATGTCACCACTGGGCCGTACTGATGATTAATCTAGCAGCGTTATAGATCGTGACAGATTATTACCAAAATTGTTCAACGAATGTTTTATCAGTGCATAAAAGTATTTTTTTAAATATCAAACACACTTAAACTGTTACAACGATATCGATACAAGTATCATTTATTTCTCAACTAGGTTTTTATAAGCGAGACACAAAAAAACTGTGGAATAAAGGTAATTGTTATACAAATAAATATATAGGCGCTACAAGAAATAAGCACCAATGGGGTAGATCTGCGAGTTAGAATTTTGTCAGCATAACTGTTTAAATTATGTGCATGGACAATAATATTGTTATAAACTATAATTTTAATGTTCTAGTTTCTTTATAAGCTAGAAGGAGCTACGGTCTTAATGATGAAGTTTAATTAGGCCTAGAAAGTTCTAAGTTGACATCATGTTTTTCTCGTACATTCGAAGCTATATTATAAATACGAGTTTAGAGTATTTTATAAATCTCTAGCCTGTGTCTGGAGTGCATTTAAGTTCAATGCGGTTACACAATGTTTCGTGAAATTCAGTCTTCACGTTTATTATTATGCATTGCACTTTAATAACTTAAATATACGAACAACATGACTCAACAAAGCTCGTCAAAGTACACAAACTAATTGTAACAACTACTGATTCATATTATCGCAGTGTCACTACTGTTATATCGATTACAGAATACCATAACAGGCAAATACATTATTGTATGGAATGTTTTAATCGATGGCGTCCAGCAGTAAATAAATTATGCAGGTACGAAAATGCGTTGAGAATTTTTGTTTTTTGTAGTTGAAGTATATAAATATATAAACTAGTTTCCCCCACTCAGTCCTTCCCTCGCAGATTGCGCGCGAACAACTATAAAACAGTCTCCTGTTCATAAGCTGCATTTTAAGTTGAGACAAAAAAAAAAGTCATAATCCAAATTTGTGATAGACGAAAATAATTACCCGCTCACCAGTCCGGGCTCGTGCCCTTCCCCCCGTGTAACTGTAGCCCAACAGTCATTCCGGTTTTCCCAATCTCGCATAAAAAAAAAGTATACAGGCAAAAGCCCCTATACCTGACTATGACTTCACCAGAAAGACGATACGCTAATGAATAAATATATATGTGGCGGCGGAGTGCCACTTCATAGCAGAAGGACAGTTTCTAACGGCTGGTGTTGAATAACCTTCACAGGCATACACTAGTCAATTCACGTTTCTTTGTTACCAAACCAGTTTCCGAGGTCGAACGAGTGCGTTAATCTCCCCGTTCCCTCTCCATAACCATGTCGATTTGCATTCGCTTGAGAATTATTGTTACCTTCATATAAACTTACTATATACATAAACTTTCCAATTACAGCCTAACTTCACTCTAGATACAAACATATTATCTAGAAACACCATGTATTATTTATTTCAGACTTACGCGAAAAGCTACAGAAGGGCACCTGTGCATAGCCATTCCTAATTTTGAACTGACAAACTATAGGAAAGACAGCTAGTCAACAGCACTCACCGCCAACTTTTGGGTTTCTCTTATCTGACCACCACTCCTATATTCCCCCCCACAGTTCCAAAGTAAAAGGTGATTTTTTGAAACAACGAGTCTCGAGCCATGAATCTACAGATTCACAGTCGGGGCACGAAAACTCCTAGGCCACACCAGATCCCACAGCTGTATTAAATACACACTCTTGGTATAAAAATAATCAATAACACATTTATAAGTTCCATTTACATCAGTTCTAAAAATAAAATTTAGAAAATGATTGATTTCCCTGTTCTACAAGACGTAAACAAATAAGCCAATTCTAATAACAATATAACCTCCATCTAACTTATTTAACTGAATCATAAGGTTAATTTGGTCGACTATTTGAAACCTTGAGAAGATAACTGATATTATACGCAGCATCTGTTCTGCTCCCAACTCGGGAAAATCTATGATATTGTAAAACCGTTGATAAAAATCTATGTAAGTTTGTATCTTAGTTTGTTTTGTTTTTAATAACAGAAAAATATGTTATGATGTATTCCGTTATTCCTCGCGTCTTTTAAAACAGAAAAAGATATTGAAGTTAACATCATGATTCAGATTCATTCCTTTAACAAGTCTTTACTACCTAATCTTACA